>NW_027526538.1:0-300000 GCF_052857255.1 Amblyomma americanum
GAAAACTTGTATTCCGGCTCAAAACAACGGGATACATGGTTTTAGATCGAAACTAGCAAGATTCACGAGCATCGATTTTACAAGTCGTCGAAGAGTAGAGGAGAGAAAGGTGTAAACTTTTTCTCTCAGAACTTCACGAAAACTTGTATTCCGGCTCAAAACACCGGGATACATGGTTTTAGATCGAAACTAGCAAGATTCATGAGCATCGATTTTACAAGTCGTCCAAGAGTAGAGGGAGAGAAAGGTGTAAACTTTTTCTCTCAGAACTGCGCGAAAACTTGTATTCCGGCTCAAAACAACGGGATACATGGTTTTAGATCGAAACTAACAACATTCACGAGCATCGATTTTACAAGTCGTCCAAGAGTAGACGAGAGAAAGGTGTAAACTTTTTCTCTCAGAACTTCACGAAAACTTGTATTCCGGCTCAAAACAACGGGATACATGGTTTTAGATCGAAAAAAGCAAGATTCACGAGCATCGATTTTACAAGTCGTCGAAGAGTAGAGGAGAGAAAGGTGTAAACTTTTTCTCTCAGAACTTCACGAAAACTTGTATTCCGGCTCAAAACAACGGGATACATGGTTTTAGATCGAAACTAGCAAGATTCACGAGCATCGATTTTACAAGTCATCGAAGAGTAGAGGGAGAGAAAGGTGTAAACTTTTTCTCTCAGAACTTCACGAAAACTTGTATTGAGGCTCAACCCAACGGGATACATGGTTTTAGATCGAAACTAGCAAGATTCACGAGCATCGATTTTACAAGTCGTCCAAGAGTAGACGAGAGAAAGGTGTAAACTTTTTCTCTCAGAACTGCGCGAAAACTTGTATTCCGGCTCAAAACAACGGAATACATGGTTTTAGATCGAAACTAACAAGATTCACGAGCATCGATTTTACAAGTCGTCCAAGAGTAGACGAGAGAAAGGTTGTGAACTTTTTCTCTCAGAACTTCACGAAAACTTGTATTCCGGCTCAAAACAACGGGATACATGGTTTTAGATCGAAACTAACAAGATTCACGAGCATCGATTTTACAAGTCGTCGAAGAGTAGAGGAGAGAAAGGTGTAAACTTTTTCTCTCAGAACTTCACGAAAACTTGTATTCCGGCTCAAAACAACGGGATACATGGTTTTAGATCAAAAGTAACAAGATTCACGAGCATCAATTTTACAAGTCGTCGAAGAGTAGAAGAGAATGGTGTAAAATTTTTCTCTCAGGACTGCGCTAAATCTTGTATTCCGGCTCAAAACAACCGGATACATCGTTTTAGATAGAAACTAGCAATATTCACGAGCATCGATTTTACAAGTCGTCGAAGAGTAGACGAGAGAAAGGTGTAAACTTTTTCTCTCAGAACTGCGCGAAAATTTGTATTCCGGCTCAAAACAACGGGATACATCGTTTCAGATAGAAACAAGCAATATTCACGAGCATCGATTTTACAAGTCGTCGAAGAGTAGAGGAGAGAAAGGTGTAAACTTTTACTCTCAGAACTGCGCGAAAACTTGTATTCCGGCTCAAAACAACGGGATACATGGTTTTAGATCGAAACTAACAACATTCACGAGCATCGATTTTACAAGTCGTCCAAGAGTAGACGAGAGAAAGGTGTAAACTTTTTCTCTCAGAACTTCACGAAAACTTGTATTCCGGCTCAAAACAACGGGATACATGGTTTTAGATCGAAACTAACAAGATTCACGAGCATCGATTTTACAAGTCGTCGAAGAGTAGAGGAGAGAAAGGTGTAAACTTTTTCTCTCAGAACTGCGCGAAAACTTGTATTCCGGCTCAAAACAACGGAATACATGGTTTTAGATCGAAACTAACAAGATTCACGAGCATCGATTTTACAAGTCGTCCAAGAGTAGACGAGAGAAAGGTGTAAACTTTTTCTCTCAGAACTTCACGAAAACTTGTATTCCGGCTCAAAACAACGGGATACATGGTTTTAGATCGAAACTAACAAGATTTACGAGCATCGATTTTACAAGTCGTCGAAGAGTAGAGGAGAGAAAGGTGTAAACTTTTTCTCTCAGAACTTCACGAAAACTTGTATTCCGGCTCAAAACAACGGGATACATCGTTTTAGATCGAAACTAGCAATATTCACGAGCATCGATTTTACAAGTCGTCGAAGAGTAGAGGAGAGAAAGCTGTAAACTTTTTCTCTCAGAACTTCACGAAAACTTGTATTCCGGCTCAAAACAACGGGATACATGGTTTTAGATCGAAACTAGCAAGATTCACGAGCATCGATTTTACAAGTCGTCGAAGAGTAGACGAGAGAAAGGTGTAAACTTTTTCTCTCAGAACTGCGCGAAAACTTGTATTCCGGCTCAAAACAACGGGATACATCGTTTTAGATAGAAACTAGCAATATTCACGAGCATCGATTTTACAAGTCGTCGAAGAGTAGACGAGAGAAAGGTGTAAACTTTTTCTCTCAGAACTGCGCGAAAATTTGTATTCCGGCTCAAAACAACGGGATACATCGTTTCAGATGGAAACTAGCAATATTCACGAGCATCGATTTTACAAGTCGTCGAAGAGTAGAGGAGAGAAAGGTGTAAACTTTTTCTCTCAGAACTTCACGAAAACTTGTATTCCGGCTCAAAACAACGGGATACATGATTTTAGATCGAAAAAAGCAAGATTCACGAGCATCGACTTTACAAGTCGTCGAAGAGTAGAGGAGAGAAAGGTGTAAACTTTTTCTCTCAGAACTTCACGAAAACTTGTATTCCGGCTCAAAACAACGGGATACATGGTTTTAGATCGAAACTAACAAGATTTACGAGCATCGATTTTACAAGTCGTCGAAGAGTAGAGGAGAGAAAGGTGTAAACTTTTTCTCTCAGAACTTCACGAAAACTTGTATTCCGGCTCAAAACAACGGGATACATCGTTTTAGATCGAAACTAACAAGATTCACGAGCATCAATTTTACAAGTCGTCGAAGTGTTGAAGAGAATGGTGTAAAATTTTTCTCTCAGGACTGCGCTAAATCTTGTATTCCGGCTCAAAACAACCGGATACTTCGTTTTAGATCGAAACTAGCAAAATTCACGAGCATCGATTTTACAAGTCGTCGAAGAGTAGACGAGAGAAAGGTGTAAACTTTTTCTCTCAGAACTGCGCGAAAATTTGTATTCCGGCTCAAAACAACGGGATACATCGTTTCAGATAGAAACTAGCAATATTCACGAGCATCGATTTTACAAGTCGTCGAAGAGTAGAGAAGAGAAAGGTGTAAACTTTTTCTCTCAGAACTTCACGAAAACTTGTATTCCGGCTCAAAACAACGGGATACATGGTTTTAGATCGAAACTAGCAAGATTCACGAGCATCGATTTTACAAGTCGTCGAAGAGTAGAGGAGAGAAAGGTGTAAACTTTTTCTCTCAGAACTGCGCGAAAACTTGCATTCCGGCTCGAAACAACGGGATACATGGTTTTAGATCGAAACTAACAACATTCACGAGCATCGATTTTACAAGTCGTCCAAGAGTAGACGAGAGAAAGGTGTAAACTTTTTATCTCAGAACTTCACGAAAACTTGTATTCCGGCTCAAAACAACGGGATACATGGTTTTAGATCGAAACTAACAAGATTCACGAGCATCGATTTTACAAGTCGTCGAAGAGTAGAGGAGAGAAAGGTGTAAACTTTTTCTCTCAGAACTTCACGAAAACTTGTATTCCGGCTCAAAACAACGGGATACATGGTTTTAGATCGAAACTAGCAAGATTCACGAGCATCGATTTTACAAGTCGTCGAAGAGTAGAGGAGAGAAAGGTGTAAACTATTTCTCTCAGAACTTCACGAAAACTGGTATTCCGGCTCAACCCAACGGGATACATGGTTTTAGATCGAAACTAGCAAGATTCACGAGCATCGATTTTACAAGTCGTCCAAGAGTAGACGAGAGAAAGGTGTAAACTTTTTCTCTCAGAACTGCGCGAAAACTTGTATTCCGGCTCAAAACAACGGAATACATGGTTTTAGATCGAAACTAACAAGATTCACGAGCATCGATTTTACAAGTCGTCCAAGAGTAGACGAGAGAAAGGTGTAAACTTTTTCTCTCAGAACTTCACGAAAACTTGTATTCCGGCTCAAAACAACGGGATACATGGTTTTAGATTGAAACTAACAAGATTTACGAGCATCGATTTTACAAGTCGTCGAAGAGTAGAGGAGAGAAAGGTGTAAACTTTTTCTCTCAGAACTTCACGAAAACTTGTATTCCGGCTCAAAACAACGGGATACATCGTTTTAGATCGAAACTAACAAGATTCACGAGCATCAATTTTACAAGTCGTCGAAGAGTTGAAGAGAATGGTGTAAAATTTTTCTCTCAGGACTGCGCTAAATTTTGTATTCCGGCTCAAAACAACCGGATACTTCGTTTTAGATCGAAACTAGCAAAATTCACGAGCATCGATTTTACAAGTCGTCGAAGAGTAGACGAGAGAAAGGTGTAAACTTTTTCTCTCAGAACTGCGCGAAAATTTGTATTCCGGCTCAAAACAACGGGATACATCGTTTCAGATAGAAACTAGCGATATTCACGAGCATCGATTTTACAAGTCGTCGAAGAGTAGAGGAGAGAAAGGTGTAAACTTTTTCTCTCAGAACTTCACGAAAACTTGTATTCCGGCTCAAAACAACGGGATACATGGTTTTAGATCGAAACTAGCAAGATTCACGAGCATCGATTTTACAAGTCGTCGAAGAGTAGAGGAGAGAAAGGTGTAAACTTTTTCTCTCAGAACTTCACGAAAACTTGTATTCCGGCTCAAAACACCGGGATACATGGTTTTAGATCGAAACTAGCAAGATTCATGAGCATCGATTTTACAAGTCGTCCAAGAGTAGAGGAGAGAAAGGTGTAAACTTTTTCTCTCAGAACTGCGCGAAAACTTGTATTCCGGCTCAAAACAACGGGATACATGGTTTTAGATCGAAACTAACAACATTCACGAGCATCGATTTTACAAGTCGTCCAAGAGTAGACGAGAGAAAGGTGTAAACTTTTTCTCTCAGAACTTCACGAAAACTTGTATTCCGGCTCAAAACAACGGGATACATGGTTTTAGATCGAAAAAAGCAAGATTCACGAGCATCGATTTTACAAGTCGTCGAAGAGTAGAGGAGAGAAAGGTGTAAACTTTTTCTCTCAGAACTTCACGAAAACTTGTATTCCGGCTCAAAACAACGGGATACATGGTTTTAGATCGAAACTAGCAAGATTCACGAGCATCGATTTTACAAGTCGTCCAAGAGTAGACGAGAGAAAGGTGTAAACTTTTTCTCTCAGAACTGCGCGAAAACTTGTATTCCGGCTCAAAACAACGGAATACATGGTTTTAGATCGAAACTAACAAGATTCACGAGCATCGATTTTACAAGTCGTCCAAGAGTAGACGAGAGAAAGGTGTAAACTTTTTCTCTCAGAACTTCACGAAAACTTGTATTCCGGCTGAAAACAACGGGATACATGGTTTTAGATCGAAACTAACAAGATTCACGAGCATCGATTTTACAAGTCGTCGAAGAGTAGAGGAGAGAAAGGTGTAAACTTTTTCTCTCAGAACTTCACGAAAACTTGTATTCCGGCTCAAAACAACGGGATACATGGTTTTAGATCGAAAGTAACAAGATTCACGAGCATCAATTTCACAAGCCGTCGAAGAGTAGAAGAGAATGGTGTAAAATTTTTCTCTCAGGACTGCGCTAAATCTTGTATTCCGGCTCAAAACAACCGGATACATCGTTTTAGATAGAAACTAGCAATATTCACGAGCATCGATTTTACAAGTCGTCGAAGAGTAGACGAGAGAAAGGTGTAAACTTTTTCTCTCAGAACTGCGCGAAAATTTGTATTCCGGCTCAAAACAACGGGATACATCGTTTCAGATAGAAACTAGCAATATTCACGAGCATCGATTTTACAAGTCGTCGAAGAGTAGAGGAGAGAAAGGTGTAAACTTTTACTCTCAGAACTGCGCGAAAACTTGTATTCCGGCTCAAAACAACGGGATACTTGGTTTTAGATCGAAACTAACAACATTCACGAGCATCGATTTTACAAGTCGTCCAAGAGTAGACGAGAGAAAGGTGTAAACTTTTTCTCTCAGAACTTCACGAAAACTTGTATTCCGGCTCAAAACAACGGGATACATGGTTTTAGATCGAAACTAACAAGATTCACGAGCATCGATTTTACAAGTCGTCGAAGAGTAGAGGAGAGAAAGGTGTAAACTTTTTCTCTCAGAACTTCACGAAAACTTGAATTCCGGCTCAAAACAACGGGATACATGGTTTTAGATCGAAACTAGCAAGATTCACGAGCATCGATTTTACAAGTCGTCGAAGAGTAGAGGAGAGAAAGGTGTAAACTTTTTCTCTCAGAACTTCACGAAAACTTGTATTCCGGCTCAACCCAACGGGATACATGGTTTTAGATCGAAACTAGCAAGATTCACGAGCATCGATTTTACAAGTCGTCCAAGAGTAGACGAGAGAAAGGTGTAAACTTTTTCTCTCAGAACTGCGCGAAAACTTGTATTCCGGCTCAAAACAACGGGATACATGGTTTTAGATCGAAACTAACAACATTCACGAGCATCGATTTTACAAGTCGTCCAAGAGTAGACGAGAGAAAGGTGTAAACTTTTTCTCTCAGAACTTCACGAAAACTTGTATTCCGGCTCAAAACAACGGGATACATGGTTTTAGATCGAAAAAAGCAAGATTCACGAGCATCGATTTTACAAGTCGTCGAAGAGTAGAGGAGAGAAAGGTGTAAACTTTTTCTCTCAGAACTTCACGAAAACTTGTATTGAGGCTCAACCCAACGGGATACATGGTTTTAGATCGAAACTAGCAAGATTCACGAGCATCGATTTTACAAGTCGTCCAAGAGTAGACGAGAGAAAGGTGTAAACTTTTTCTCTCAGAACTGCGCGAAAACTTGTATTCCGGCTCAAAACAACGGAATACATGGTTTTAGATCGAAACTAACAAGATTCACGAGCATCGATTTTACAAGTCGTCCAAGAGTAGACGAGAGAAAGGTGTAAACTTTTTCTCTCAGAACTTCACGAAAACTTGTATTCCGGCTGAAAACAACGGGATACATGGTTTTAGATCGAAACTAACAAGATTCACGAGCATCGATTTTACAAGTCGTCGAAGAGTAGAGGAGAGAAAGGTGTAAACTTTTTCTCTCAGAACTTCACGAAAACTTGTATTCCGGCTCAAAACAACGGGATACATGGTTTTAGATCGAAAGTAACAAGATTCACGAGCATCAATTTCACAAGCCGTCGAAGAGTAGAAGAGAATGGTGTAAAATTTTTCTCTCAGGACTGCGCTAAATCTTGTATTCCGGCTCAAAACAACCGGATACATCGTTTTAGATAGAAACTAGCAATATTCACGAGCATCGATTTTACAAGTCGTCGAAGAGTAGACGAGAGAAAGGTGTAAACTTTTTCTCTCAGAACTGCGCGAAAATTTGTATTCCGGCTCAAAACAACGGGATACATCGTTTCAGATAGAAACTAGCAATATTCACGAGCATCGATTTTACAAGTCGTCGAAGAGTAGAGGAGAGAAAGGTGTAAACTTTTACTCTCAGAACTGCGCGAAAACTTGTATTCCGGCTCAAAACAACGGGATACTTGGTTTTAGATCGAAACTAACAACATTCACGAGCATCGATTTTACAAGTCGTCCAAGAGTAGACGAGAGAAAGGTGTAAACTTTTTCTCTCAGAACTTCACGAAAACTTGTATTCCGGCTCAAAACAACGGGATACATGGTTTTAGATCGAAACTAACAAGATTCACGAGCATCGATTTTACAAGTCGTCGAAGAGTAGAGGAGAGAAAGGTGTAAACTTTTTCTCTCAGAACTTCACGAAAACTTGAATTCCGGCTCAAAACAACGGGATACATGGTTTTAGATCGAAACTAGCAAGATTCACGAGCATCGATTTTACAAGTCGTCGAAGAGTAGAGGAGAGAAAGGTGTAAACTTTTTCTCTCAGAACTTCACGAAAACTTGTATTCCGGCTCAACCCAACGGGATACATGGTTTTAGATCGAAACTAGCAAGATTCACGAGCATCGATTTTACAAGTCGTCCAAGAGTAGACGAGAGAAAGGTGTAAACTTTTTCTCTCAGAACTGCGCGAAAACTTGTATTCCGGCTCAAAACAACGGAATACATGGTTTTAGATCGAAACTAACAAGATTCACGAGCATCGATTTTACAAGTCGTCCAAGAGTAGACGAGAGAAAGGTGTAAACTTTTTCTCTCAGAACTTCACGAAAACTTGTATTCCGGCTCAAAACAACGGGATACATGGTTTTAGATCAAAACTAACAAGATTTACGAGCATCGATTTTACAAGTCGTCGAAGAGTAGAGGAGAGAAAGGTGTAAACTTTTTCTCTCAGAACTTCACGAAAACTTGTATTCCGGCTCAAAACAACGGGATACATCGTTTTAGATCGAAACTAGCAATATTCACGAGCATCGATTTTACAAGTCGTCGAAGAGTAGAGGAGAGAAAGCTGTAAACTTTTTCTCTCAGAACTTCACGAAAACTTGTATTCCGGCTCAAAACAACGGGATACATGGTTTTAGATCGAAACTAGCAAGATTCACGAGCATCGATTTTACAAGTCGTCGAAGAGTAGACGAGAGAAAGGTGTAAACTTTTTCTCTCAGAACTGCGCGAAAACTTGTATTCCGGCTCAAAACAACGGGATACATCGTTTTAGATAGAAACTAGCAATATTCACGAGCATCGATTTTACAAGTCGTCGAAGAGTAGACGAGAGAAAGGCGTAAACTTTTTCTCTCAGAACTGCGCGAAAATTTGTATTCCGGCTCAAAACAACGGGATACATCGTTTCAGATAGAAACTAGCAATATTCACGAGCATCGATTTTACAAGTCGTCGAAGAGTAGAGGAGAGAAAGGTGTAAACTTTTTCTCTCAGAACTTCACGAAAACTTGTATTCCGGCTCAAAACAACGGGATACATGGTTTTAGATCGAAAAAAGCAAGATTCACGAGCATCGATTTTACAAGTCGTCGAAGAGTAGAGGAGAGAAAGGTGCAAACTTTTTCTCTCAGAACTTCACGAAAAATTGTATTCCGGCTCAAAACAACGGGATACATGGTTTTAGATCGAAAAATGCAAGATTCACGAGCATCGATTTTACAAGTCGTCGAAGAGTAGAGGAGAGAAAGGTGTAAACTTTTTCTCTCAGAACTTCACGAAAACTTGTATTCCGGCTCAAAACAACGGGATACATGGTTTTAGATCGAAAAAAGCAAGATTCACGAGCATCGATTTTACAAGTCGTCGAAGAGTAGAGGAGAGAAAGGTGCAAACTTTTTCTCTCAGAACTTCACGAAAAATTGTATTCCGGCTCAAAACAACGGGATACATGGTTTTAGATCGAAAAAAGCAAGATTCACGAGCATCGATTTTACAAGTCGTCGAAGAGTAGAGGAGAGAAAGGTGTAAACTTTTTCTCTCAGAACTTCACGAAAACTTGTATTCCGGCTCAAAACAACGGGATACATGGTTTTAGATCGAAACTAGCAAGATTCACGAGCATCGATTTTACAAGTCGTCGAAGAGTAGAGGAGAGAAAGGTGTAAACTTTTTCTCTCAGAACTTCACGAAAACTTGTATTCCGGCTCAAAACAACGGGATACATGGTTTTAGATTGAAAGTAACAAGATTCACGAGCATCAATTTTACAAGTCGTCGAAGAGTAGAAGAGAATGGTGTAAAATTTTTCTCTCAGGACTGCGCTAAATCTTGTATTCCGGCTCAAAACAACCGGATACATCGTTTTAGATTGAAACTAGCAAAATTCACGAGCATCGATTTTACAAGTCGTCGAAGAGTAGACGAGAGAAAGGTGTAAACTTTTTCTCTCAGAACTGCGCGAAAACTTGTATTCCGGCTCAAAACAACGGGATACATCGTTTTAGATCGAAACTAGCAAAACTCACGAGCATCGATTTTACAAGTTGTCGAAGAGTAGACGAGAGAAAGGTGTAAACTTTTTCTCTCAGAACTGCGCGAAAACTTGTATTCCGGCTCAAAACAACGGGATACATCGTATTAGATCGAAACTAGCAAGATTCACGAGTATCGATTTTACAAATCCTCGAAGAGTAGACGAGAGAAAGGTGTAAACTTTTTCTCTCAGAACTGCGCGAAAACTTGTATTCCGGCTCAAAACAACGGGATACATCGTTTTAGATAGAAACTAGCAATATTCACGAGCATCGATTTTACAAGTCGTCGAAGAGTAGACGAGAGAAAGGTGTAAACTTTTTCTCTCAGAACTGCGCGAAAATTTGTATTCCGGCTCAAAACAACGGGATACATCGTTTCAGATAGAAACTAGCAATATTCACGAGCATCGATTTTACAAGTCGTCGAAGAGTAGAGGAGAGAAAGGTGTAAACTTTTTCTCTCAGAACTTCACGAAAACTTGTATTCCGGCTCAAAACAACGGGATACATGGTTTTAGATCGAAAAAAGCAAGATTCACGAGCATCGACTTTACAAGTCGTCGAAGAGTAGAGGAGAGAAAGGTGTAAACTTTTTCTCTCAGAACTGCGCTAAATCTTGTATTCCGGCTCAAAACAACCGGATACTTCGTTTTAGATCGAAACTAGCAAAATTCACGAGCATCGATTTTACAAGTCGTCGAAGAGTAGACGAGAGAAAGGTGTAAACTTTTTCTCTCAGAACTGCGCGAAAATTTGTATTCCGGCTCAAAACAACGGGATACATCGTTTCAGATAGAAACTAGCAATATTCACGAGCATCGATTTTACAAGTCGTCGAAGAGTAGAGAAGAGAAAGGTGTAAACTTTTTCTCTCAGAACTTCACGAAAACTTGTATTCCGGCTCAAAACAACGGGATACATGGTTTTAGATCGAAACTAGCAAGATTCACGAGCATCGATTTTACAAGTCGTCGAAGAGTAGAGGAGAGAAAGGTGTAAACTTTTTCTCTCAGAACTGCGCGAAAACTTGCATTCCGGCTCGAAACAACGGGATACATGGTTTTAGATCGAAACTAACAACATTCACGAGCATCGATTTTAGAAGTCGTCCAAGAGTAGACGAGAGAAAGGTGTAAACTTTTTATCTCAGAACTTCACGAAAACTTGTATTCCGGCTCAAAACAACGGGATACATGGTTTTAGATCGAAACTAACAAGATTCACGAGCATCGATTTTACAAGTCGTCGAAGAGTAGAGGAGAGAAAGGTGTAAACTTTTTCTCTCAGAACTTCACGAAAACTTGTATTCCGGCTCAAAACAACGGGATACATGGTTTTAGATCGAAACTAGCAAGATTCACGAGCATCGATTTTACAAGTCGTCGAAGAGTAGAGGAGAGAAAGGTGTAAACTTTTTCTCTCAGAACTTCACGAAAACTTGTATTCCGGCTCAACCCAACGTGATACATGGTTTTAGATCGAAACTAGCAAGATTCACGAGCATCGATTTTACAAGTCGTCCAAGAGTAGACGAGAGAAAGGTGTAAACTTTTTCTCTCAGAACTGCGCGAAAACTTGTATTCCGGCTCAAAACAACAGAATACATGGTTTTAGATTGAAACTAACAAGATTCACGAGCATCGATTTTACAAGTCGTCCAAGAGTAGACGAGAGAAAGGTGTAAACTTTTTCTCTCAGAACTTCACGAAAACTTGTATTCCGGCTCAAAACAACGGGATACATGGTTTTAGATCGAAACTAACAAGATTCACGAGCATCGATTTTACAAGTCGTCGAAGAGTAGAGGAGAGAAAGGTGTAAACTTTTTCTCTCAGAACTTCACGAAAACTTGTATTCCGGCTCAAAACAACGGGATACATGGTTTTAGATCGAAAGTAACAAGATTCACGAGCATCAATTTTACAAGTCGTCGAAGAGTAGAAGAGAATGGTGTAAAATTTTTCTCTCAGGACTGCGCTAAATCTTGTAATCCGGCTCAAAACAACCGGATACATCGTTTTAGATCGAAACTAGCAAAATTCACGAGCATCGATTTTACAAGTCGTCGAAGAGTAGACGAGAGAAAGGTGTAAACTTTTTCTCTCAGAACTGCGCGAAAACTTGTATTCCGGCTCAAAACAACGGGATACATCGTTTTAGATCGAAACTAGCAAAACTCACGAGCATCGATTTTACAAGTTGTCGAAGAGTAGACGAGAGAAAGGTGTAAACTTTTTCTCTCAGAACTGCGCGAAAACTTGTATTCCGGCTCAAAACAACGGGATACATCGTATTAGATCGAAACTAGCAAGATTCACGAGTATCGATTTTACAAATCCTCGAAGAGTAGACGGGAGAAAGGTGTAAACTTTTTCTCTCAGAACTGCGCGAAAACTTGTATTCCGGCTCAAAACAACGGGATACATCGTTTTAGATAGAAACTAGCAATATTCACGAGCATCGATTTTACAAGTCGTCGAAGAGTAGACGAGAGAAAGGTGTAAACTTTTTCTCTCAGAACTGCGCAAAAATTTGTATTCCGGCTCAAAACAACGGGATACATCGTTTCAGATAGAAACTAGCAATATTCACGAGCATCGATTTTACAAGTCGTCGAAGAGTAGAGGAGAGAAAGGTGTAAACTTTTTCTCTCAGAACTTCACGAAAACTTGTATTCCGGCTCAAAACAACGGGATACATGGTTTTAGATCGAAAAAAGCAAGATTCACGAGCATCGACTTTACAAGTCGTCGAAGAGTAGAGGAGAGAAAGGTGTAAACTTTTTCTCTCAGAACTGCGCTAAATCTTGTATTCCGGCTCAAAACAACCGGATACTTCGTTTTAGATCGAAACTAGCAAAATTCACGAGCATCGATTTTACAAGTCGTCGAAGAGTAGACGAGAGAAAGGTGTAAACTTTTTCTCTCAGAACTGCGCGAAAATTTGTATTCCGGCTCAAAACAACGGGATACATCGTTTCAGATAGAAACTAGCAATATTCACGAGCATCGATTTTACAAGTCGTCGAAGAGTAGAGAAGAGAAAGGTGTAAACTTTTTCTCTCAGAACTTCACGAAAACTTGTATTCCGGCTCAAAACAACGGGATACATGGTTTTAGATCGAAACTAGCAAGATTCACGAGCATCGATTTTACAAGTCGTCGAAGAGTAGAGGAGAGAAAGGTGTAAACTTTTTCTCTCAGAACTGCGCGAAAACTTGCATTCCGGCTCGAAACAACGGGATACATGGTTTTAGATCGAAACTAACAACATTCACGAGCATCGATTTTACAAGTCGTCCAAGAGTAGACGAGAGAAAGGTGTAAACTTTTTATCTCAGAACTTCACGAAAACTTGTATTCCGGCTCAAAACAACGGGATACATGGTTTTAGATCGAAACTAACAAGATTCACGAGCATCGATTTTACAAGTCGTCGAAGAGTAGAGGAGAGAAAGGTGTAAACTTTTTCTCTCAGAACTTCACGAAAACTTGTATTCCGGCTCAAAACAACGGGATACATGGTTTTAGATCGAAACTAGCAAGATTCACGAGCATCGATTTTACAAGTCGTCGAAGAGTAGAGGAGAGAAAGGTGTAAACTTTTTCTCTCAGAACTTCACGAAAACTTGTATTCCGGCTCAACCCAACGGGATACATGGTTTTAGATCGAAACTAGCAAGATTCACGAGCATCGATTTTACAAGTCGTCCAAGAGTAGACGAGAGAAAGGTGTAAACTTTTTATCTCAGAACTTCACGAAAACTTGTATTCCGGCTCAAAACAACGGGATACATGGTTTTAGATCGAAACTAACAAGATTCACGAGCATCGATTTTACAAGTCGTCGAAGAGTAGAGGAGAGAAAGGTGTAAACTTTTTCTCTCAGAACTTCACGAAAACTTGTATTCCGGCTCAAAACAACGGGATACATGGTTTTAGATCGAAACTAGCAAGATTCACGAGCATCGATTTTACAAGTCGTCGAAGAGTAGAGGAGAGAAAGGTGTAAACTTTTTCTCTCAGAACTGCGCGAAAACTTGCATTCCGGCTCGAAACAACGGGATACATGGTTTTAGATCGAAACTAACAACATTCACGAGCATCGATTTTACAAGTCGTCCAAGAGTAGACGAGAGAAAGGTGTAAACTTTTTATCTCAGAACTTCACGAAAACTTGTATTCCGGCTCAAAACAACGGGATACATGGTTTTAGATCGAAACTAACAAGATTCACGAGCATCGATTTTACAAGTCGTCGAAGAGTAGAGGAGAGAAAGGTGTAAACTTTTTCTCTCAGAACTTCACGAAAACTTGTATTCCGGCTCAAAACAACGGGATACATGGTTTTAGATCGAAACTAGCAAGATTCACGAGCATCGATTTTACAAGTCGTCGAAGAGTAGAGGAGAGAAAGGTGTAAACTTTTTCTCTCAGAACTTCACGAAAACTTGTATTCCGGCTCAACCCAACGGGATACATGGTTTTAGATCGAAACTAGCAAGATTCACGAGCATCGATTTTACAAGTCGTCCAAGAGTAGACGAGAGAAAGGTGTAAACTTTTTATCTCAGAACTTCACGAAAACTTGTATTCCGGCTCAAAACAACGGGATACATGGTTTTAGATCGAAACTAACAAGATTCACGAGCATCGATTTTACAAGTCGTCGAAGAGTAGAGGAGAGAAAGGTGTAAACTTTTTCTCTCAGAACTTCACGAAAACTTGTATTCCGGCTCAAAACAACGGGATACATGGTTTTAGATCGAAACTAGCAAGATTCACGAGCATCGATTTTACAAGTCGTCGAAGAGTAGAGGAGAGAAAGGTGTAAACTTTTTCTCTCAGAACTTCACGAAAACTTGTATTCCGGCTCAACCCAACGTGATACATGGTTTTAGATCGAAACTAGCAAGATTCACGAGCATCGATTTTACAAGTCGTCCAAGAGTAGACGAGAGAAAGGTGTAAACTTTTTCTCTCAGAACTGCGCGAAAACTTGTATTCCGGCTCAAAACAACAGAATACATGGTTTTAGATTGAAACTAACAAGATTCACGAGCATCGATTTTACAAGTCGTCCAAGAGTAGACGAGAGAAAGGTGTAAACTTTTTCTCTCAGAACTTCACGAAAACTTGTATTCCGGCTCAAAACAACGGGATACATGGTTTTAGATCGAAACTAACAAGATTCACGAGCATCGATTTTACAAGTCGTCGAAGAGTAGAGGAGAGAAAGGTGTAAACTTTTTCTCTCAGAACTTCACGAAAACTTGTATTCCGGCTCAAAACAACGGGATACATGGTTTTAGATCGAAAGTAACAAGATTCACGAGCATCAATTTTACAAGTCGTCGAAGAGTAGAAGAGAATGGTGTAAAATTTTTCTCTCAGGACTGCGCTAAATCTTGTAATCCGGCTCAAAACAACCGGATACATCGTTTTAGATCGAAACTAGCAAAATTCACGAGCATCGATTTTACAAGTCGTCGAAGAGTAGACGAGAGAAAGGTGTAAACTTTTTCTCTCAGAACTGCGCGAAAACTTGTATTCCGGCTCAAAACAACGGGATACATCGTTTTAGATCGAAACTAGCAAAACTCACGAGCATCGATTTTACAAGTTGTCGAAGAGTAGACGAGAGAAAGGTGTAAACTTTTTCTCTCAGAACTGCGCGAAAACTTGTATTCCGGCTCAAAACAACGGGATACATCGTATTAGATCGAAACTAGCAAGATTCACGAGTATCGATTTTACAAATCCTCGAAGAGTAGACGGGAGAAAGGTGTAAACTTTTTCTCTCAGAACTGCGCGAAAACTTGTATTCCGGCTCAAAACAACGGGATACATCGTTTTAGATAGAAACTAGCAATATTCACGAGCATCGATTTTACAAGTCGTCGAAGAGTAGACGAGAGAAAGGTGTAAACTTTTTCTCTCAGAACTGCGCAAAAATTTGTATTCCGGCTCAAAACAACGGGATACATCGTTTCAGATAGAAACTAGCAATATTCACGAGCATCGATTTTACTAGTCGTCGAAGAGTAGAGGAGAGAAAGGTGTAAACTTTTTCTCTCAGAACTTCACGAAAACTTGTATTCCGGCTCAAAACAACGGGATACATGGTTTTAGATCGAAAAAAGCAAGATTCACGAGCATCGACTTTACAAGTCGTCGAAGAGTAGAGGAGAGAAAGGTGTAAACTTTTTCTCTCAGAACTGCGCTAAATCTTGTATTCCGGCTCAAAACAACCGGATACTTCGTTTTAGATCGAAACTAGCAAAATTCACGAGCATCGATTTTACAAGTCGTCGAAGAGTAGACGAGAGAAAGGTGTAAACTTTTTCTCTCAGAACTGCGCGAAAATTTGTATTCCGGCTCAAAACAACGGGATACATCGTTTCAGATAGAAACTAGCAATATTCACGAGCATCGATTTTACAAGTCGTCGAAGAGTAGAGAAGAGAAAGGTGTAAACTTTTTCTCTCAGAACTTCACGAAAACTTGTATTCCGGCTCAAAACAACGGGATACATGGTTTTAGATCGAAACTAGCAAGATTCACGAGCATCGATTTTACAAGTCGTCGAAGAGTAGAGGAGAGAAAGGTGTAAACTTTTTCTCTCAGAACTGCGCGAAAACTTGCATTCCGGCTCGAAACAACGGGATACATGGTTTTAGATCGAAACTAACAACATTCACGAGCATCGATTTTACAAGTCGTCCAAGAGTAGACGAGAGAAAGGTGTAAACTTTTTATCTCAGAACTTCACGAAAACTTGTATTCCGGCTCAAAACAACGGGATACATGGTTTTAGATCGAAACTAACAAGATTCACGAGCATCGATTTTACAAGTCGTCGAAGAGTAGAGGAGAGAAAGGTGTAAACTTTTTCTCTCAGAACTTCACGAAAACTTGTATTCCGGCTCAAAACAACGGGATACATGGTTTTAGATCGAAACTAGCAAGATTCACGAGCATCGATTTTACAAGTCGTCGAAGAGTAGAGGAGAGAAAGGTGTAAACTTTTTCTCTCAGAACTTCACGAAAACTTGTATTCCGGCTCAACCCAACGGGATACATGGTTTTAGATCGAAACTAGCAAGATTCACGAGCATCGATTTTACAAGTCGTCCAAGAGTAGACGAGAGAAAGGTGTAAACTTTTTCTCTCAGAACTGCGCGAAAACTTGTATTCCGGCTCAAAACAACGGAATACATGGTTTTAGATCGACACTAACAAGATTCACGAGCATCTATTTTACAAGTCGTCCAAGAGTAGACGAGAGAAAGGTGTAAACTTTTTCTCTCAGAACTTCACGAAAACTTGTATTCCGGCTCAAAACAACGGGATACATGGTTTTAGATTGAAACTAACAAGATTTACGAGCATCGATTTTACAAGTCGTCGAAGAGTAGAGGAGAGAAAGGTGTAAACTTTTTCTCTCAGAACTTCACGAAAACTTGTATTCCGGCTCAAAACAACGGGATACATCGTTTTAGATCGAAACTAACAAGATTCACGAGCATCAATTTTACAAGTCGTCGAAGAGTTGAAGAGAATGGTGTAAAATTTTTCTCTCAGGACTGCGCTAAATCTTGTATTCCGGCTCAAAACAACCGGATACTTCGTTTTAGATCGAAACTAGCAAAATTCACGAGCATCGATTTTACAAGTCGTCGAAGAGTAGACGAGAGAAAGGTGTAAACTTTTTCTCTCAGAACTGCGCGAAAATTTGTATTCCGGCTCAAAACAACGGGATACATCGTTTCAGATAGAAACTAGCAATATTCACGAGCATCGATTTTACAAGTCGTCGAAGAGTAGAGGAGAGAAAGGTGTAAACTTTTTCTCTCAGAACTTCACGAAAACTTGTATTCCGGCTCAAAACAACGGGATACATGGTTTTAGATCGAAACTAGCAAGATTCACGAGCATCGATTTTACAAGTCGTCGAAGAGTAGAGGAGAGAAAGGTGTAAACTTTTTCTCTCAGAACTTCACGAAAACTTGTATTCCGGCTCAAAACACCGGGATACATGGTTTTAGATCGAAACTAGCAAGATTCATGAGCATCGATTTTACAAGTCGTCCAAGAGTAGAGGAGAGAAAGGTGTAAACTTTTTCTCTCAGAACTGCGCGAAAACTTGTATTCCGGCTCAAAACAACGGGATACATGGTTTTAGATCGAAACTAACAACATTCACGAGCATCGATTTTACAAGTCGTCCAAGAGTAGACGAGAGAAAGGTGTAAACTTTTTCTCTCAGAACTTAACGAAAACTTGTATTCCGGCTCAAAACAACGGGATACATGGTTTTAGATCGAAAAAAGCAAGATTCACGAGCATCGATTTTACAAGTCGTCGAAGAGTAGAGGAGAGAAAGGTGTAAACTTTTTCTCTCAGAACTTCACGAAAACTTGTATTCCGGCTCAAAACAACGGGATACATGGTTTTAGATCGAAACTAGCAAGATTGACGAGCATCGATTTTACAAGTCATCGAAGAGTAGAGGAGAGAAAGGTGTAAACTTTTTCTCTCAGAACTTCACGAAAACTTGTATTGAGGCTCAACCCAACGGGATACATGGTTTTAGATCGAAACTAGCAAGATTCACGAGCATCGATTTTACAAGTCGTCCAAGAGTAGACGAGAGAAAGGTGTAAACTTTTTCTCTCAGAACTGCGCGAAAACTTGTATTCCGGCTCAAAACAACGGAATACATGGTTTTAGATCGAAACTAACAAGATTCACGAGCATCGATTTTACAAGTCGTCCAAGAGTAGACGAGAGAAAGGTGTGAACTTTTTCTCTCAGAACTTCACGAAAACTTGTATTCCGGCTCAAAACAACGGGATACATGGTTTTAGATCGAAACTAACAAGATTCACGAGCATCGATTTTACAAGTCGTCGAAGAGTAGAGGAGAGAAAGGTGTAAACTTTTTCTCTCAGAACTTCACGAAAACTTGTATTCCGGCTCAAACAACGGGATACATGGTTTTAGATCGAAAGTAACAAGATTCACGAGCATCAATTTTACAAGTCGTCGAAGAGTAGAAGAGAATGGTGTAAAATTTTTCTCTCAGGACTGCGCTAAATCTTGTATTCCGGCTCAAAACAACCGGATACATCGTTTTAGATAGAAACTAGCAATATTCACGAGCATCGATTTTACAAGTCGTCGAAGAGTAGACGAGAGAAAGGTGTAAACTTTTTCTCTCAGAACTGCGCGAAAATTTGTATTCCGGCTCAAAACAACGGGATACATCGCTTCAGATAGAAACAAGCAATATTCACGAGCATCGATTTTACAAGTCGTCGAAGAGTAGAGGAGAGAAAGGTGTAAACTTTTACTCTCAGAACTGCGCGAAAACTTGTATTCCGGCTCAAAACAACGGGATACATGGTTTTAGATCGAAACTAACAACATTCACGAGCATCGATTTTACAAGTCGTCCAAGAGTAGACGAGAGAAAGGTGTAAACTTTTTCTCTCAGAACTTCACGAAAACTTGTATTCCGGCTCAAAACAACGGGATACATGGTTTTAGATCGAAACTAACAAGATTCACGAGCATCGATTTTACAAGTCGTCGAAGAGTAGAGGAGAGAAAGGTGTAAACTTTTTCTCTCTGAACTTCACGAAAACTTGAATTCCGGCTCAAAACAACGGGATACATGGTTTTAGATCGAAACTAGCAAGATTCACGAGCATCGATTTTACAAGTCGTCGAAGAGTAGAGGAGAGAAAGGTGTAAACTTTTTCTCTCAGAACTTCACGAAAACTTGTATTCCGGCTCAACCCAACGGGATACATGGTTTTAGATCGAAACTAGCAAGATTCACGAGCATCGATTTTACAAGTCGTCCAAGAGTAGACGAGAGAAAGGTGTAAACTTTTTCTCTCAGAACTGCGCGAAAACTTGTATTCCGGCTCAAAACAACGGAATACATGGTTTTAGATCGAAACTAACAAGATTCACGAGCATCGATTTTACAAGTCGTCCAAGAGTAGACGAGAGAAAGGTGTAAACTTTTTCTCTCAGAACTTCACGAAAACTTGTATTCCGGCTCAAAACAACGGGATACATGGTTTTAGATCGAAACTAACAAGATTTACGAGCATCGATTTTACAAGTCGTCGAAGAGTAGAGGAGAGAAAGGTGTAAACTTTTTCTCTCAGAACTTCACGAAAACTTGTATTCCGGCTCAAAACAACGGGATACATCGTTTTAGATCGAAACTAGCAATATTCACGAGCATCGATTTTACAAGTCGTCGAAGAGTAGAGGAGAGAAAGCTGTAAACTTTTTCTCTCAGAACTTCACGAAAACTTGTATTCCGGCTCAAAACAACGGGATACATGGTTTTAGATCGAAACTAGCAAGATTCACGAGCATCTATTTTACAAGTCGTCGAAGAGTAGACGAGAGAAAGGTGTAAACTTTTTCTCTCAGAACTGCGCGAAAACTTGTATTCCGGCTCAAAACAACGGGATACATCGTTTTAGATAGAAACTAGCAATATTCACGAGCATCGATTTTACAAGTCGTCGAAGAGTAGACGAGAGAAAGGTGTAAACTTTTTCTCTCAGAACTGCGCGAAAATTTGTATTCCGGCTCAAAACAACGGGATACATCGTTTCAGATGGAAACTAGCAATATTCACGAGCATCGATTTTACAAGTCGTCGAAGAGTAGAGGAGAGAAAGGTGTAAACTTTTTCTCTCAGAACTTCACGAAAACTTGTATTCCGGCTCAAAACAACGGGATACATGGTTTTAGATCGAAAAAAGCAAGATTCACGAGCATCGACTTTACAAGTCGTCGAAGAGTAGAGGAGAGAAAGGTGTAAACTTTTTCTCTCAGAACTTCACGAAAACTTGTATTCCGGCTCAAAACAACGGGATACATGGTTTTAGATCGAAACTAACAAGATTTACGAGCATCGATTTTACAAGTCGTCGAAGAGTAGAGGAGAGAAAGGTGTAAACTTTTTCTCTCAGAACTTCACGAAAACTTGTATTCCGGCTCAAAACAACGGGATACATCGTTTTAGATCGAAACTAACAAGATTCACGAGCATCAATTTTACAAGTCGTCGAAGTGTTGAAGAGAATGGTGTAAAATTTTTCTCTCAGGACTGCGCTAAATCTTGTATTCCGGCTCAAAACAACCGGATACTTCGTTTTAGATCGAAACTAGCAAAATTCACGAGCATCGATTTTACAAGTCGTCGAAGAGTAGAAGAGAGAAAGGTGTAAACTTTTTCTCTCAGAACTGCGCGAAAATTTGTATTCCGGCTCAAAACAACGGGATACATCGTTTCAGATAGAAACTAGCAATATTCACGAGCATCGATTTTACAAGTCGTCGAAGAGTAGAGAAGAGAAAGGTGTAAACTTTTTCTCTCAGAACTTCACGAAAACTTGTATTCCGGCTCAAAACAACGGGATACATGGTTTTAGATCGAAACTAGCAAGATTCACGAGCATCGATTTTACAAGTCGTCGAAGAGTAGAGGAGAGAAAGGTGTAAACTTTTTCTCTCAGAACTGCGCGAAAACTTGCATTCCGGCTCGAAACAACGGGATACATGGTTTTAGATCGAAACTAACAACATTCACGAGCATCGATTTTACAAGTCGTCCAAGAGTAGACGAGAGAAAGGTGTAAACTTTTTATCTCAGAACTTCACGAAAACTTGTATTCCGGCTCAAAACAACGGGATACATGGTTTTAGATCGAAACTAACAAGATTCACGAGCATCGATTTTACAAGTCGTCGAAGAGTAGAGGAGAGAAAGGTGTAAACTTTTTCTCTCAGAACTTCACGAAAACTTGTATTCCGGCTCAAAACAACGGGATACATGGTTTTAGATCGAAACTAGCAAGATTCACGAGCATCGATTTTACAAGTCGTCGAAGAGTAGAGGAGAGAAAGGTGTAAACTTTTTCTCTCAGAACTTCACGAAAACTTGTATTCCGGCTCAACCCAACGGGATACATGGTTTTAGATCGAAACTAGCAAGATTCACGAGCATCGATTTTACAAGTCGTCCAAGAGTAGACGAGAGAAAGGTGTAAACTTTTTCTCTCAGAACTGCGCGAAAACTTGTATTCCGGCTCAAAACAACGGAATACATGGTTTTAGATCGAAACTAACAAGATTCACGAGCATCGATTTTACAAGTCGTCCAAGAGTAGACGAGAGAAAGGTGTAAACTTTTTCTCTCAGAACTTCACGAAAACTTGTATTCCGGCTCAAAACAACGGGATACATGGTTTTAGATTGAAACTAACAAGATTTACGAGCATCGATTTTACAAGTCGTCGAAGAGTAGAGGAGAGAAAGGTGTAAACTTTTTCTCTCAGAACTTCACGAAAACTTGTATTCCGGCTCAAAACAACGGGATACATCGTTTTAGATCGAAACTAACAAGATTCACGAGCATCAATTTTACAAGTCGTCGAAGAGTTGAAGAGAATGGTGTAAAATTTTTCTCTCAGGACTGCGCTAAATTTTGTATTCCGGCTCAAAACAACCGGATACTTCGTTTTAGATCGAAACTAGCAAAATTCACGAGCATCGATTTTACAAGTCGTCGAAGAGTAGACGAGAGAAAGGTGTAAACTTTTTCTCTCAGAACTGCGCGAAAATTTGTATTCCGGCTCAAAACAACGGGATACATCGTTTCAGATAGAAACTAGCGATATTCACGAGCATCGATTTTACAAGTCGTCGAAGAGTAGAGGAGAGAAAGGTGTAAACTTTTTCTCTCAGAACTTCACGAAAACTTGTATTCCGGCTCAAAACAACGGGATACATGGTTTTAGATCGAAACTAGCAAGATTCACGAGCATCGATTTTACAAGTCGTCGAAGAGTAGAGGAGAGAAAGGTGTAAACTTTTTCTCTCAGAACTTCACGAAAACTTGTATTCCGGCTCAAAACACCGGGATACATGGTTTTAGATCGAAACTAGCAAGATTCATGAGCATCGTTTTTACAAGTCGTCCAAGAGTTGAGGAGAGAAAGGTGTAAACTTTTTCTCTCAGAACTGCGCGAAAACTTGTATTCCGGCTCAAAACAACGGGATACATGGTTTTAGATCGAAACTAACAACATTCACGAGCATCGATTTTACAAGTCGTCCAAGAGTAGACGAGAGAAAGGTGTAAACTTTTTCTCTCAGAACTTCACGAAAACTTGTATTCCGGCTCAAAACAACGGGATACATGGTTTTAGATCGAAAAAAGCAAGATTCACGAGCATCGATTTTACAAGTCGTCGAAGAGTAGAGGAGAGAAAGGTGTAAACTTTTTCTCTCAGAACTTCACGAAAACTTGTATTCCGGCTCAAAACAACGGGATACATGGTTTTAGATCGAAACTAGCAAGATTCACGAGCATCGATTTTACAAGTCATCGAAGAGTAGAGGAGAGAAAGGTGTAAACTTTTTCTCTCAGAACTTCACGAAAACTTGTATTGAGGCTCAACCCAACGGGATACATGGTTTTAGATCGAAACTAGCAAGATTCACGAGCATCGATTTTACAAGTCGTCCAAGAGTAGACGAGAGAAAGGTGTAAACTTTTTCTCTCAGAACTGCGCGAAAACTTGTATTCCGGCTCAAAACAACGGAATACATGGTTTTAGATCGAAACTAACAAGATTCACGAGCATCGATTTTACAAGTCGTCCAAGAGTAGACGAGAGAAAGGTGTAAACTTTTTCTCTCAGAACTTCACGAAAACTTGTATTCCGGCTGAAAACAACGGGATACATGGTTTTAGATCGAAACTAACAAGATTCACGAGCATCGATTTTACAAGTCGTCGAAGAGTAGAGGAGAGAAAGGTGTAAACTTTTTCTCTCAGAACTTCACGAAAACTTGTATTCCGGCTCAAAACAACGGGATACATGGTTTTAGATCGAAAGTAACAAGATTCACGAGCATCAATTTTACAAGCCGTCGAAGAGTAGAAGAGAATGGTGTAAAATTTTTCTCTCAGGACTGCGCTAAATCTTGTATTCCGGCTCAAAACAACCGGATACATCGTTTTAGATAGAAACTAGCAATATTCACGAGCATCGATTTTACAAGTCGTCGAAGAGTAGACGAGAGAAAGGTGTAAACTTTTTCTCTCAGAACTGCGCGAAAATTTGTATTCCGGCTCAAAACAACGGGATACATCGTTTCAGATAGAAACTAGCAATATTCACGAGCATCGATTTTACAAGTCGTCGAAGAGTAGAGGAGAGAAAGGTGTAAACTTTTACTCTCAGAACTGCGCGAAAACTTGTATTCCGGCTCAAAACAACGGGATACTTGGTTTTAGATCGAAACTAACAACATTCACGAGCATCGATTTTACAAGTCGTCCAAGAGTAGACGAGAGAAAGGTGTAAACTTTTTCTCTCAGAACTTCACGAAAACTTGTATTCCGGCTCAAAACAACGGGATACATGGTTTTAGATCGAAACTAACAAGATTCACGAGCATCGATTTTACAAGTCGTCGAAGAGTAGAGGAGAGAAAGGTGTAAACTTTTTCTCTCAGAACTTCACGAAAACTTGAATTCCGGCTCAAAACAACGGGATACATGGTTTTAGATCGAAACTAGCAAGATTCACGAGCATCGATTTTACAAGTCGTCGAAGAGTAGAGGAGAGAAAGGTGTAAACTTTTTCTCTCAGAACTTCACGAAAACTTGTATTCCGGCTCAACCCAACGGGATACATGGTTTTAGATCGAAACTAGCAAGATTCACGAGCATCGATTTTACAAGTCGTCCAAGAGTAGACGAGAGAAAGGTGTAAACTTTTTCTCTCAGAACTGCGCGAAAACTTGTATTCCGGCTCAAAACAACGGAATACATGGTTTTAGATCGAAACTAACAAGATTCACGAGCATCGATTTTACAAGTCGTCCAAGAGTAGACGAGAGAAAGGTGTAAACTTTTTCTCTCAGAACTTCACGAAAACTTGTATTCCGGCTCAAAACAACGGGATACATGGTTTTAGATCGAAACTAACAAGATTTACGAGCATCGATTTTACAAGTCGTCGAAGAGTAGAGGAGAGAAAGGTGTAAACTTTTTCTCTCAGAACTTCACGAAAACTTGTATTCCGGCTCAAAACAACGGGATACATCGTTTTAAATCGAAACTAGCAATATTCACGAGCATCGATTTTACAAGTCGTCGAAGAGTAGAGGAGAGAAAGCTGTAAACTTTTTCTCTCAGAACTTCACGAAAACTTGTATTCCGGCTCAAAACAACGGGATACATGGTTTTAGATCGAAACTAGCAAGATTCACGAGCATCGATTTTACAAGTCGTCGAAGAGTAGACGAGAGAAAGGTGTAAACTTTTTCTCTCAGAACTGCGCGAAAACTTGTATTCCGGCTCAAAACAACGGGATACATCGTTTTAGATAGAAACTAGCAATATTCACGAGCATCGATTTTACAAGTCGTCGAAGAGTAGACGAGAGAAAGGCGTAAACTTTTTCTCTCAGAACTGCGCGAAAATTTGTATTCCGGCTCAAAACAACGGGATACATCGTTTCAGATAGAAACTAGCAATATTCACGAGCATCGATTTTACAAGTCGTCGAAGAGTAGAGGAGAGAAAGGTGTAAACTTTTTCTCTCAGAACTTCACGAAAACTTGTATTCCGGCTCAAAACAACGGGATACATGGTTTTAGATCGAAAAAAGCAAGATTCACGAGCATCGATTTTACAAGTCGTCGAAGAGTAGAGGAGAGAAAGGTGCAAACTTTTTCTCTCAGAACTTCACGAAAAATTGTATTCCGGCTCAAAACAACGGGATAAATGGTTTTAGATCGAAACTAGCAAGATTCACGAGCATCGATTTTACAAGTCGTCGAAGAGTAGAGGAGAGAAAGGTGTAAACTTTTTCTCTCAGAACTTCACGAAAACTTGTATTCCGGCTCAAAACAACGGGATACATGGTTTTAGATCGAAAGTAACAAGATTCACGAGCATCAATTTTACAAGTCGTCGAAGAGTAGAAGAGAATGGTGTAAAATTTTTCTCTCAGGACTGCGCTAAATCTTGTATTCCGGCTCAAAACAACCGGATACATCGTTTTAGATTGAAACTAGCAAAATTCACGAGCATCGATTTTACAAGTCGTCGAAGAGTAGACGAGAGAAAGGTGTAAACTTTTTCTCTCAGAACTGCGCGAAAACTTGTATTCCGGCTCAAAACAACGGGATACATCGTTTTAGATCGAAACTAGCAAAACTCACGAGCATCGATTTTACAAGTTGTCGAAGAGTAGACGAGAGAAAGGTGTAAACTTTTTCTCTCAGAACTGCGCGAAAACTTGTATTCCGGCTCAAAACAACGGGATACATCGTATTAGATCGAAACTAGCAAGATTCACGAGTATCGATTTTACAAATCCTCGAAGAGTAGACGAGAGAAAGGTGTAAACTTTTTCTCTCAGAACTGCGCGAAAACTTGTATTCCGGCTCAAAACAACGGGATACATCGTTTTAGATAGAAACTAGCAATATTCACGAGCATCGATTTTACAAGTCGTCGAAGAGTAGACGAGAGAAAGGTGTAAACTTTTTCTCTCAGAACTGCGCGAAAATTTGTATTCCGGCTCAAAACAACGGGATACATCGTTTCAGATAGAAACTAGCAATATTCACGAGCATCGATTTTACAAGTCGTCGAAGATTAGAGGAGAGAAAGGTGTAAACTTTTTCTCTCAGAACTTCACGAAAACTTGTATTCCGGCTCAAAACAACAAGATACATGGTTTTAGATCGAAACTAGCAAGATTCACGAGCATCGATTTTACAAGTCGTCGAAGAGTAGAGGAGAGAAAGGTGTAAACTTTTTCTCTCAGAACTGCGCGAAAACTTGTATTCCGGCTCGAAACAACGGGATACATGGTTTTAGATCGAAACTAACAACATTCACGAGCATCGATTTTACAAGTCGTCCAAGAGTAGATGAGAAAGGTGTAAACTTTTTCTCTCAGAACTTCACGAAAACTTGTATTCCGGCTCAAAACAACGGGATACATGGTTTTAGATCGAAACTAACAAGATTCACGAGCATCGATTTTACAAGTCGTCCAAGAGTAGACGAGAGAAAGGTGTAAACTTTTTCTCTCAGAACTTCACGAAAACTTGTATTCCGGCTCAAAACAACGGGATACATGGTTTTAGATCGAAACTAACAAGATTTACGAGCATCGATTTTACAAGTCGTCGAAGAGTAGAGGAGAGAAAGGTGTAAACTTTTTCTCTCAGAACTTCACGAAAACTTGTATTCCGGCTCAAAACAACGGGATACATCGTTTTAGATCGAAACTAACAATATTCACGAGCATCAATTTTACAAGTCGTCGAAGAGTTGAAGAGAATGGTGTAAAATTTTTCTCTCAGGACTGCGCTAAATCTTGTATTCCGGCTCAAAACAACCGGATACTTCGTTTTAGATCGAAACTAGCAAAATTCACGAGCATCGATTTTACAAGTCGTCGAAGAGTAGACGAGAGAAAGGTGTAAACTTTTTCTCTCAGAACTGCGCGAAAATTTGTATTCCGGCTCAAAACAACGGGATACATCGTTTCAGATAGAAACTAGCGATATTCACGAGCATCGATTTTACAAGTCGTCGAAGAGTAGAGGAGAGAAAGGTGTAAACTTTTTCTCTCAGAACTTCACGAAAACTTGTATTCCGGCTCAAAACAACGGGATACATGGTTTTAGATCGAAACTAGCAAGATTCACGAGCATCGATTTTACAAGTCGTCGAAGAGTAGAGGAGAGAAAGGTGTAAACTTTTTCTCTCAGAACTTCACGAAAACTTGTATTCCGGCTCAAAACACCGGGATACATGGTTTTAGATCGAAACTAGCAAGATTCATGAGCATCGATTTTACAAGTCGTCCAAGAGTAGAGGAGAGAAAGGTGTAAACTTTTTCTCTCAGAACTGCGCGAAAACTTGTATTCCGGCTCAAAACAACGGGATACATGGTTTTAGATCGAAACTAACAACATTCACGAGCATCGATTTTACAAGTCGTCCAAGAGTAGACGAGAGAAAGGTGTAAACTTTTTCTCTCAGAACTTCACGAAAACTTGTATTCCGGCTCAAAACAACGGGATACATGGTTTTAGATCGAAAAAAGCAAGATTCACGAGCATCGATTTTACAAGTCGTCGAAGAGTAGAGGAGAGAAAGGTGTAAACTTTTTCTCTCAGAACTTCACGAAAACTTGTATTCCGGCTCAAAACAACGGGATACATGGTTTTAGATCGAAACTAGCAAGATTCACGAGCATCGATTTTACAAGTCATCGAAGAGTAGAGGAGAGAAAGGTGTAAACTTTTTCTCTCAGAACTTCACGAAAACTTGTATTGAGGCTCAACCCAACGGGATACATGGTTTTAGATCGAAACTAGCAAGATTCACGAGCATCGATTTTACAAGTCGTCCAAGAGTAGACGAGAGAAAGGTGTAAACTTTTTCTCTCAGAACTTCACGAAAACTTGAATTCCGGCTCAAAACAACGGGATACATGGTTTTAGATCGAAACTAGCAAGATTCACGAGCATCGATTTTACAAGTCGTCGAAGAGTAGAGGAGAGAAAGGTGTAAACTTTTTCTCTCAGAACTTCACGAAAACTTGTATTCCGGCTCAACCCAACGGGATACATGGTTTTAGATCGAAACTAGCAAGATTCACGAGCATCGATTTTACAAGTCGTCCAAGAGTAGACGAGAGAAAGGTGTAAACTTTTTCTCTCAGAACTGCGCGAAAACTTGTATTCCGGCTCAAAACAACGGAATACATGGTTTTAGATCGAAACTAACAAGATTCACGAGCATCGATTTTACAAGTCGTCCAAGAGTAGACGAGAGAAAGGTGTAAACTTTTTCTCTCAGAACTTCACGAAAACTTGTATTCCGGCTCAAAACAACGGGATACATGGTTTTAGATCGAAACTAACAAGATTTACGAGCATCGATTTTACAAGTCGTCGAAGAGTAGAGGAGAGAAAGGTGTAAACTTTTTCTCTCAGAACTTCACGAAAACTTGTATTCCGGCTCAAAACAACGGGATACATCGTTTTAAATCGAAACTAGCAATATTCACGAGCATCGATTTTACAAGTCGTCGAAGAGTAGAGGAGAGAAAGCTGTAAACTTTTTCTCTCAGAACTTCACGAAAACTTGTATTCCGGCTCAAAACAACGGGATACATGGTTTTAGATCGAAACTAGCAAGATTCACGAGCATCGATTTTACAAGTCGTCGAAGAGTAGACGAGAGAAAGGTGTAAACTTTTTCTCTCAGAACTGCGCGAAAACTTGTATTCCGGCTCAAAACAACGGGATACATCGTTTTAGATAGAAACTAGCAATATTCACGAGCATCGATTTTACAAGTCGTCGAAGAGTAGACGAGAGAAAGGCGTAAACTTTTTCTCTCAGAACTGCGCGAAAATTTGTATTCCGGCTCAAAACAACGGGATACATCGTTTCAGATAGAAACTAGCAATATTCACGAGCATCGATTTTACAAGTCGTCGAAGAGTAGAGGAGAGAAAGGTGTAAACTTTTTCTCTCAGAACTTCACGAAAACTTGTATTCCGGCTCAAAACAACGGGATACATGTTTTTAGATCGAAAAAAGCAAGATTCACGAGCATCGATTTTACAAGTCGTCGAAGAGTAGAGGAGAGAAAGGTGCAAACTTTTTCTCTCAGAACTTCACGAAAAATTGTATTCCGGCTCAAAACAACGGGATAAATGGTTTTAGATCGAAAGTAGCAAGATTCACGAGCGTCGATTTTACAAGTCGTCGAAGAGTAGAGGAGAGAAAGGTGTAAACTTTTTCTCTCAGAACTTCACGAAAACTTGTATTCCGGCTCAAAACAACGGGATACATGGTTTTAGATCGAAAGTAACAAGATTCACGAGCATCAATTTTACAAGTCGTCGAAGAGTAGAAGAGAATGGTGTAAAATTTTTCTCTCAGGACTGCGCTAAATCTTGTATTCCGGCTCAAAACAACCGGATACATCGTTTTAGATTGAAACTAGCAAAATTCACGAGCATCGATTTTACAAGTCGTCGAAGAGTAGACGAGAGAAAGGTGTAAACTTTTTCTCTCAGAACTGCGCGAAAACTTGTATTCCGGCTCAAAACAACGGGATACATCGTTTTAGATCGAAACTAGCAAAACTCACGAGCATCGATTTTACAAGTTGTCGAAGAGTAGACGAGAGAAAGGTGTAAACTTTTTCTCTCAGAACTGCGCGAAAACTTGTATTCCGGCTCAAAACAACGGGATACATCGTATTAGATCGAAACTAGCAAGATTCACGAGTATCGATTTTACAAATCCTCGAAGAGTAGACGAGAGAAAGGTGTAAACTTTTTCTCTCAGAACTGCGCGAAAACTTGTATTCCGGCTCAAAACAACGGGATACATCGTTTTAGATAGAAACTAGCAATATTCACGAGCATCGATTTTACAAGTCGTCGAAGAGTAGACGAGAGAAAGGTGTAAACTTTTTCTCTCAGAACTGCGCGAAAATTTGTATTCCGGCTCAAAACAACGGGATACATCGTTTCAGATAGAAACTAGCAATATTCACGAGCATCGATTTTACAAGTCGTCGAAGATTAGAGGAGAGAAAGGTGTAAACTTTTTCTCTCAGAACTTCACGAAAACTTGTATTCCGGCTCAAAACAACAAGATACATGGTTTTAGATCGAAACTAGCAAGATTCACGAGCATCGATTTTACAAGTCGTCGAAGAGTAGAGGAGAGAAAGGTGTAAACTTTTTCTCTCAGAACTGCCCGAAAACTTGTATTCCGGCTCGAAACAACGGGATACATGGTTTTAGATCGAAACTAACAACATTCACGAGCATCGATTTTACAAGTCGTCCAAGAGTAGATGAGAAAGGTGTAAACTTTTTCTCTCAGAACTTCACGAAAACTTGTATTCCGGCTCAAAACAACGGGATACATGGTTTTAGATCGAAACTAACAAGATTCACGAGCATCGATTTTACAAGTCGTCCAAGAGTAGACGAGAGAAAGGTGTAAACTTTTTCTCTCAGAACTTCACGAAAACTTGTATTCCGGCTCAAAACAACGGGATACATGGTTTTAGATCGAAACTAACAAGATTTACGAGCATCGATTTTACAAGTCGTCGAAGAGTAGAGGAGAGAAAGGTGTAAACTTTTTCTCTCAGAACTTCACGAAAACTTGTATTCCGGCTCAAAACAACGGGATACATCGTTTTAGATCGAAACTAACAATATTCACGAGCATCAATTTTACAAGTCGTCGAAGAGTTGAAGAGAATGGTGTAAAATTTTTCTCTCAGGACTGCGCTAAATCTTGTATTCCGGCTCAAAACAACCGGATACTTCGTTTTAGATCGAAACTAGCAAAATTCACGAGCATCGATTTTACAAGTCGTCGAAGAGTAGACGAGAGAAAGGTGTAAACTTTTTCTCTCAGAACAGCGCGAAAATTTGTATTCCGGCTCAAAACAACGGGATACATCGTTTCAGATAGAAACTAGCAATATTCACGAGCATCGATTTTACAAGTCGTCGAAGAGTAGAGGAGAGAAAGGTGTAAACTTTTTCTCTCAGAACTTCACGAAAACTTGTATTCCGGCTCAAAACAACGGGATACATCGTATTAGATCGAAACTAGCAAGATTCACGAGTATCGATTTTACAAATCCTCGAAGAGTAGACGAGAGAAAGGTGTAAACTTTTTCTCTCAGAACTTCACGAAAACTTGTATTGAGGCTCAACCCAACGGGATACATGGTTTTAGATCGAAACTAGCAACATTCACGAGCATCGATTTTACAAGTCGTCCAAGAGTAGACGAGAGAAAGGTGTAAACTTTTTCTCTCAGAACTGCGCGAAAACTTGTATTCCGGCTCAAAACAACGGAATACATGGTTTTAGATCGAAACTAACAAGATTCACGAGCATCGATTTTACAAGTCGTCCAAGAGTAGACGAGAGAAAGGTGTAAACTTTTTCTCTCAGAACTTCACGAAAACTTGTATTCCGGCTCAAAACAAAGGGATACATGGTTTTAGATCGAAACTAACAAGATTTACGAGCATCGATTTTACAAGTCGTCGAAGAGTAGAGGAGAGAAAGGTGTAAACTTTTTCTCTCAGAACTTCACGAAAACTTGTATTCCGGCTCAAAACAACGGGATACATGGTTTTAGATCGAAACTAGCAAGATTCACGAGCATCGATTTTACAAGTCGTCGAAGAGTAGAGGAGAGAAAGGTGTAAACTTTTTCTCTCAGAACTTCACGAAAACTTGTATTGAGGCTCAACCCAACGGGATACATGGTTTTAGATCGAAACTAGCAACATTCACGAGCATCGATTTTACAAGTCGTCCAAGAGTAGACGAGAGAAAGGTGTAAACTTTTTCTCTCAGAACTGCGCGAAAACTTGTATTCCGGCTCAAAACAACGGAATACATGGTTTTAGATCGAAACTAACAAGATTCACGAGCATCGATTTTACAAGTCGTCCAAGAGTAGACGAGAGAAAGGTGTAAACTTTTTCTCTCAGAACTTCACGAAAACTTGTATTCCGGCTCAAAACAACGGGATACATGGTTTTAGATCGAAACTAACAAGATTTACGAGCATCGATTTTACAAGTCGTCGAAGAGTAGAGGAGAGAAAGGTGTAAACTTTTTCTCTCAGAACTTCACGAAAACTTGTATTCCGGCTCAAAACAACGGGATACATCGTTTTAGATCGAAACTAACAAGATTCACGAGCATCAATTTTACAAGTCGTCGAAGAGTTGAAGAGAATGGTGTAAAATTTTTCTCTCAGGACTGCGCTAAATCTTGTATTCCGGCTCAAAACAACCGGATACTTCGTTTTAGATCGAAACTAGCAAAATTCACGAGCATCGATTTTACAAGTCGTCGAAGAGTAGACGAGAGATAGGTGTAAACTTTTTCTCTCAGAACTGCGCGAAAATTTGTATTCCGGCTCAAAACAACGGGATACATCGTTTCAGATAGAAACTAGCAATATTCACGAGCATCGATTTTACAAGTCGTCGAAGAGTAGAGGAGAGAAAGGTGTAAACGTTTTCTCTCAGAACTTCACGAAAACTTGTATTCCGGCTCAAAACAACGGGATACATGGTTTTTGATCGAAAAAAGCAAGATTCACGAGCATCGATTTTACAAGTCGTCGAAGAGTAGAGGAGAGAAAGGTGTAAACTTTTTCTCTCAGAACTTCACGAAAACTTGTATTCCGGCTCAAAACAACGGGATACATGGTTTTAGATCGAAACTAGCAAGATTCACGAGCATCGATTTTACAAGTCGTCGAAGAGTAGGAGAGAAAGGTGTGAACTTTTTCTCTCAGAACTTCACGAAAACTTGTATTGAGGCTCAACCCAACGGGATACATGGTTTTAGATCGAAACTAGCAAGATTCACGAGCATCGATTTTACAAGTCGTCCAAGAGTAGACGAGAGAAAAGTGTAAACTTTTTCTCTCAGACCTGCGCGAAAACTTGTATTCCGGCTCAAAACAACGGAATACATGGTTTTAGATCGAAACTAACAAGATTCACGAGCATCGATTTTACAAGTCGTCCAAGAGTAGACGAGAGAAAGGTGTAAACTTTTTCTCTCAGAACTTCTCGAAAACTTGTATTCCGGCTCAAAACAACAGGATACATGGTTTTAGATCGAAACTAACAAGATTCACGAGCATCGATTTTACAAGTCGTCGAAGAGTAGAGGAGAGAAAGGTGTAAACTTTTTCTCTCAGAACTTCACGAAAACTTGTATTCCGGCTCAAAACAACGGGATACATGGTTTTAGATCGAAAGTAACAAGATTCACGAGCATCAATTTTACAAGTCGTCGAAGAGTAGAAGAGAATGGTGTAAAATTTTTCTCTCAGGACTGCGCTAAATCTTGTATTGCGGCTCAAAACAACCGGATACATCGTTTTAGATCGAAACTAGCAAAATTCACGAGCATCGATTTTACAAGTCGTCGAAGAGTAGACGAGAGAAAGGTGTAAACTTTTTCTCTCAGAACTGCGCGAAAACTTGTATTCCGGCTCAAAACAACGGGATACATCGTTTTAGATCGAAACTAGCAAAACTCACGAGCATCGATTTTACAAGTTGTCGAAGAGTAGACGAGAGAAAGGTGTAAACTTTTTCTCTCAGAACTGCGCGAAAACTTGTATTCCGGCTCAAAACAACGGGATACATCGTATTAGATCGAAACTAGCAAGATTCACGAGTATCGATTTTACAAATCCTCGAAGAGTAGACGAGAGAAAGGTGTAAACTTTTTCTCTCAGAACTGCGCGAAAACTTGTATTCCGGCTCAAAACAACGGGATACATCGTTTCAGATAGAAACTAGCAATATTCACGAGCATCGATTTTACAAGTCGTCGAAGAGTAGAGGAGAGAAAGGTGTAAACTTTTTCTCTCAGAACTTCACGAAAACTTGTATTCCGGCTCAAAACAACGGGATACATGGTTTTAGATCGAAAAAAGCAAGATTCACGAGCATCGACTTTACAAGTCGTCGAAGAGTAGAGGAGAGAAAGGTGTAAACTTTTTCTCTCAGAACTTCACGAAAACTTGTATTCCGGCTCAAAACAACGGGATACATGGTTTTAGATCGAAACTAACAAGATTTACGAGCATCGATTTTACAAGTCGTCGAAGAGTAGAGGAGAGAAAGGTGTAAACTTTTTCTCTCAGAACTTCACGAAAACTTGTATTCCGGCTCAAAACAACGGGATACATCGTTTTAGATCGAAACTAACAAGATTAACGAGCATCGATTTTACAAGTCGTCGAAGAGTAGAGGAGAGAAAGGTGTAAACTTTTTCTCTCAGAACTTCACGAAAACTTGTATTGAGGCTCAACCCAACGGGATACATGGTTTTAGATCGAAACTAGCAACATTCACGAGCATCGATTTTACAAGTCGTCCAAGAGTAGACGAGAGAAAGGTGTAAACTTTTTCTCTCAGAACTGCGCGAAAACTTGTATTCCGGCTCAAAACAACGGAATACATGGTTTTAGATCGAAACTAACAAGATTCACGAGCATCGATTTTACAAGTCGTCCAAGAGTAGACGAGAGAAAGGTGTAAACTTTTTCTCTCAGCACTTCACGAAAACTTGTATTTCGGCTCAAAACAACGGGATACATGGTTTTAGATCGAAACTAACAAGATTTACGAGCATCGATTTTACAAGTCGTCGAAGAGTAGAGGAGAGAAAGGTGTAAACTTTTTCTCTCAGAACTTCACGAAAACTTGTATTCCGGCTCAAAACAACGGGATACATCGTTTTAGATCGAAACTAACAAGATTCACGAGCATCAATTTTACAAGTCGTCGAAGAGTTGAAGAGAATGGTGTAAAATTTTTCTCTCAGGACTGCGCTAAATCTTGTATTCCGGCTCAAAACAACCGGATACTTCGTTTTATATCGAAACTAGCAAAATTCACGAGCATCGATTTTACAAGTCGTCGAAGAGTAGACGAGAGATAGGTGTAAACTTTTTCTCTCAGAACTGCGCGAAAATTTGTATTCCGGGTCAAAACAACGGGATACATCGTTTCAGATAGAAACTAGCAATATTCACGAGCATCGATTTTACAAGTCGTCGAAGAGTAGAGGAGAGAAAGGTGTAAACTTTTTCTCTCAGAACTTCACGAAAACTTGTATTCCGGCTCAACCCAAAGGGATACATGGTTTTAGATCGAAACTAGCAAGATTCACGAGCATCGAATTTACATGTCGTCCAAGAGTAGACGAGAGAAAGGTGTAAACTTTTTCTCTCAGAACTGCGCGAAAACTTGTATTCCGGCTCAAAACAACGGAATACATGGTTTTAGATCGAAACTAACAAGATTCACGAGCATCGATTTTACAAGTCGTCCAAGAGTAGACGAGAGAAAGGTGTAAACTTTTTCTCTCAGAACTGCGCGAAAACTTGTATTCCGGCTCAAAACAACGGGATACATCGTATTAGATCGAAACTAGCAAGATTCACGAGTATCGATTTTACAAATCCTCGAAGAGTAGGCGAGAGAAAGGTGTAAACTTTTTCTCTCAGAACTGCGCGAAAACTTGTATTCCGGCTCAAAACAACAAGATACATGGTTTTAGATCGAAACTAGCAAGATTCACGAGCATCGATTTTACAAGTCGTCGAAGAGTAGAGGAGAGAAAGGTGTAAACTTTTTCTCTCAGAACTTCACGAAAACTTGTATTCCGGCTCAACCCAAAGGGATACATGGTTTTAGATCGAAACTAGCAAGATTCACGAGCATCGAATTTACATGTCGTCCAAGAGTAGACGAGAGAAAGGTGTAAACTTTTTCTCTCAGAACTGCGCGAAAACTTGTATTCCGGCTCAAAACAACGGGATACATCGTTTTAGATAGAAACTAGCAATATTCACGAGCATCGATTTTACAAGTCGTCGAAGAGTAGACGAGAGAAAGGTGTAAACTTTTTCTCTCAGAACTGCGCGAAAATTTGTATTCCGGCTCAAAACAACGGGATACATCGTTTCAGATAGAAACTAGCAATATTCACGAGCATCGATTTTACAAGTCGTCGAAGAGTAGAGGAGAGAAAGGTGTAAACTTTTTCTCTCAGAACTTCACGAAAACTTGTATTCCGGCTCAAAACAACAAGATACATGGTTTTAGATCGAAACTAGCAAGATTCACGAGCATCGATTTTACAAGTCGTCGAAGAGTAGAGGAGAGAAAGGTGTAAACTTTTTCTCTCAGAACTGCGAGAAAACTTGTATTCCGGCTCGAAGCAACGGGATACATGGTTTTAGATCGAAACTAACAACATTCACGAGCATCGATTTTACAAGTCGTCCAAGAGTAGACGAGAGAAAGGTGTAAACTTTTTCTCTCAGAACTTCACGAAAACTTGTATTCCGGCTCAAAACAACGGGATACATGGTTTTAGATCGAAACTAACAAGATTCACGAGCATCGATTTTACAAGTCGTCCAAGAGTAGACGAGAGAAAGGTGTACACTTTTTCTCTCAGAACTTCACGAAAACTTGTATTCCGGCTCAAAACAACGGGATACATGGTTTTAGATCGAAACTAACAAGATTTACGAGCATCGATTTTACAAGTCGTCGAAGAGTAGAGGAGAGAAAGGTGTAAACTTTTTCTCTCAGAACTTCACGAAAACTTGTATTCCGGCTCAAAACAACGGGATACATCGTTTTAGATCGAAACTAACAAGATTCACGAGCATCAATTTTACAAGTCGTCGAAGAGTTGAAGAGAATGGTGTAAAATTTTTCTCTCAGGACTGCGCTAAATCTTGTATTCCGGCTCAAAACAACCGGATACTTCGTTTTAGATCGAAACTAGCAAAATTCACGAGCATCGATTTTACAAGTCGTCGAAGAGTAGACGAGAGAAAGGTGTAAACTTTTTCTCTCAGAACTGCGCGAAAATTTGTATTCCGGCTCAAAACAACGGGATACATCGTTTCAGATAGAAACTAGCAATATTCACGAGCATCGATTTTACAAGTCGTCGAAGAGTAGAGGAGAGAAAGGTGTAAACTTTTTCTCTCAGAACTTCACGAAAACTTGTATTCCGGCTCAAAACAACGGGATACATCGTATTAGATCGAAACTAGCAAGATTCACGAGTATCGATTTTACAAATCCTCGAAGAGTAGACGAGAGAAAGGTGTAAACTTTTTCTCTCAGAACTTCACGAAAACTTGTATTGAGGCTCAACCCAACGGGATACATGGTTTTAGATCGAAACTAGCAACATTCACGAGCATCGATTTTACAAGTCGTCCAAGAGTAGACGAGAGAAAGGTGTAAACTTTTTCTCTCAGAACTGCGCGAAAACTTGTATTCCGGCTCAAAACAACGGAATACATGGTTTTAGATCGAAACTAACAAGATTCACGAGCATCGATTTTACAAGTCGTCCAAGAGTAGACGAGAGAAAGGTGTAAACTTTTTCTCTCAGAACTTCACGAAAACTTGTATTCCGGCTCAAAACAACGGGATACATGGTTTTAGATCGAAACTAACAATATTTACGAGCATCGATTTTACAAGTCGTCGAAGAGTAGAGGAGAGAAAGGTGTAAACTTTTTCTCTCAGAACTTCACGAAAACTTGTATTCCGGCTCAAAACAACGGGATACATGGTTTTAGATCGAAACTAGCAAGATTCACGAGCATCGATTTTACAAGTCGTCGAAGAGTAGAGGAGAGAAAGGTGTAAACTTTTTCTCTCAGAACTTCACGAAAACTTGTATTGAGGCTCAACCCAACGGGATACATGGTTTTAGATCGAAACTAGCAACATTCACGAGCATCGATTTTACAAGTCGTCCAAGAGTAGACGAGAGAAAGGTGTAAACTTTTTCTCTCAGAACTGCGCGAAAACTTGTATTCCGGCTCAAAACAACGGGATACATGGTTTTAGATCGAAACTAACAAGATTTACGAGCATCGATTTACAAGTCGTCGAAGAGTAGAGGAGAGAAAGGTGTAAACTTTTTCTCTCAGAACTTCACGAAAACTTGTATTCCGGCTCAAAACAACGGGATACATCGTTTTAGATCGAAACTAACAAGATTCACGAGCATCAATTTTACAAGTCGTCGAAGAGTTGAAGAGAATGGTGTAAAATTTTTCTCTCAGGACTGCGCTAAATCTTGTATTCCGGCTCAAAACAACCGGATACTTCGTTTTAGATCGAAACTAGCAAAATTCACGAGCATCGATTTTACAAGTCGTCGAAGAGTAGACGAGAGATAGGTGTAAACTTTTTCTCTCAGAACTGCGCGAAAATTTGTATTCCGGCTCAAAACAACGGGATACATCGTTTCAGATAGAAACTAGCAATATTCACGAGCATCGATTTTACAAGTCGTCGAAGAGTAGAGGAGAGAAAGGTGTAAACTTTTTCTCTCAGAACTTCACGAAAACTTGTATTCCGGCTCAAAACAACGGGATACATGGTTTTTGATCGAAAAAAGCAAGATTCACGAGCATCGATTTTACAAGTCGTCGAAGAGTAGAGGAGAGAAAGGTGTAAACTTTTTCTCTCAGAACTTCACGAAAACTTGTATTCCGGCTCAAAACAACGGGATACATGGTTTTAGATCGAAACTAGCAAGATTCACGAGCATCGATTTTACAAGTCGTCGAAGAGTAGGAGAGAAAGGTGTAAACTTTTTCTCTCAGAACTTCACGAAAACTTGTATTCCGGCTCAACCCAACGGGATACATGGTTTTAGATCGAAACTAGCAAGATTCACGAGCATCGATTTTACAAGTCGTCCAAGAGTAGACGAGAGAAAGGTGTAAACTTTTTCTCTCAGAACTGCGCGAAAACTTGTATTCCGGCTCAAAACAACGGAATACATGGTTTTAGATCGAAACTAACAAGATTCACGAGCATCGATTTTACAAGTCGTCCAAGAGTAGACGAGAGAAAGGTGTAAACTTTTTCTCTCAGAACTGCGCGAAAACTTGTATTCCGGCTCAAAACAACGGGATACATCGTATTAGATCGAAACTAGCAAGATTCACGAGTATCGATTTTACAAATCCTCGAAGAGTAGGCGAGAGAAAGGTGTAAACTTTTTCTCTCAGAACTGCGCGAAAACTTGTATTCCGGCTCAAAACAACGGGATACATCGTTTTAGATAGAAACTAGCAATATTCACGAGCATCGATTTTACAAGTCGTCGAAGAGTAGAGGAGAGAAAGGTGTAAACTTTTTCTCTCAGAACTTCACGAAAACTTGTATTCCGGCTCAAAACAACAAGATACATGGTTTTAGATCGAAACTAGCAAGATTCACGAGCATCGATTTTACAAGTCGTCGAAGAGTAGAGGAGAGAAAGGTGTAAACTTTTTCTCTCAGAACTGCGCGAAAACTTGTATTCCGGCTCGAAGCAACGGGATACATGGTTTTAGATCGAAACTAACAACATTCACGAGCATCGATTTTACAAGTCGTCCAAGAGTAGACGAGAGAAAGGTGTAAACTTTTTCTCTCAGAACTTCACGAAAACTTGTATTCCGGCTCAAAACAACGGGATACATGGTTTTAGATCGAAACTAACAAGATTCACGAGCATCGATTTTACAAGTCGTCCAAGAGTAGACGAGAGAAAGGTGTAAACTTTTTCTCTCAGAACTTCACGAAAACTTGTATTCCGGCTCAAAACAACGGGATACATGGTTTTAGATCGAAACTAACAAGATTTACGAGCATCGATTTTACAAGTCGTCGAAGAGTAGAGGAGAGAAAGGTGTAAACTTTTTCTCTCAGAACTTCACGAAAACTTGTATTCCGGCTCAAAACAACGGGATACATCGTTTTAGATCGAAACTAACAAGATTCACGAGCATCAATTTTACAAGTCGTCGAAGAGTTGAAGAGAATGGTGTAAAATTTTTCTCTCAGGACTGCGCTAAATCTTGTATTCCGGCTCAAAACAACCGGATACTTCGTTTTAGATCGAAACTAGCAAAATTCACGAGCATCGATTTTACAATTCGTCGAAGAGTAGACGAGAGAAAGGTGTAAACTTTTTCTCTCAGAACTGCGCGAAAACTTGTATTCCGGCTCAAAACAACGGGATACATCGTTTTAGATAGAAACTAGCAATATTCACGAGCATCGATTTTACAAGTCGTCGAAGAGTAGACGAGAGAAAGGTGTAAACTTTTTCTCTCAGAACTGCGCGAAAATTTGTATTCCGGCTCAAAACAACGGGATACATCGTTTCAGATAGAAACTAGCAATATTCACGAGCATCGATTTTACAAGTCGTCGAAGAGTAGAGGAGAGAAAGGTGTAAACTTTTTCTCTCAGAACTTCACGAAAACTTGTATTCCGGCTCAAAACAACAAGATACATGGTTTTAGATCGAAACTAGCAAGATTCACGAGCATCGATTTTACAAGTCGTCGAAGAGTAGAGGAGAGAAAGGTGTAAACTTTTTCTCTCAGAACTGCGCGAAAACTTGTATTCCGGCTCGAAGCAACGGGATACATGGTTTTAGATCGAAACTAACAACATTCACGAGCATCGATTTTACAAGTCGTCCAAGAGTAGACGAGAGAAAGGTGTAAACTTTTTCTCTCAGAACTTCACGAAAACTTGTATTCCGGCTCAAAACAACGGGATACATGGTTTTAGATCGAAACTAACAAGATTCACGAGCATCGATTTTACAAGTCGTCCAAGAGTAGACGAGAGAAAGGTGTAAACTTTTTCTCTCAGAACTTCACGAAAACTTGTATTCCGGCTCAAAACAACGGGATACATGGTTTTAGATCGAAACTAACAAGATTTACGAGCATCGATTTTACAAGTCGTCGAAGAGTAGAGGAGAGAAAGGTGTAAACTTTTTCTCTCAGAACTTCACGAAAACTTGTATTCCGGCTCAAAACAACGGGATACATCGTTTTAGATCGAAACTAACAAGATTCACGAGCATCAATTTTACAAGTCGTCGAAGAGTTGAAGAGAATGGTGTAAAATTTTTCTCTCAGGACTGCGCTAAATCTTGTATTCCGGCTCAAAACAACCGGATACTTCGTTTTAGATCGAAACTAGCAAAATTCACGAGCATCGATTTTACAAGTCGTCGAAGAGTAGACGAGAGAAAGGTGTAAACTTTTTCTCTCAGAACTGCGCGAAAATTTGTATTCCGGCTCAAAACAACGGGATACATCGTTTCAGATAGAAACTAGCAATATTCACGAGCATCGATTTTACAAGTCGTCGAAGAGTAGAGGAGAGAAAGGTGTAAACTTTTTCTCTCAGAACTTCACGAAAACTTGTATTCCGGCTCAAAACAACGGGATACATCGTATTAGATCGAAACTAGCAAGATTCACGAGTATCGATTTTACAAATCCTCGAAGAGTAGACGAGAGAAAGGTGTAAACTTTTTCTCTCAGAACTTCACGAAAACTTGTATTGAGGCTCAACCCAACGGGATACATGGTTTTAGATCGAAACTAGCAACATTCACGAGCATCGATTTTACAAGTCGTCCAAGAGTAGACGAGAGAAAGGTGTAAACTTTTTCTCTCAGAACTGCGCGAAAACTTGTATTCCGGCTCAAAACAACGGAATACATGGTTTTAGATCGAAACTAACAAGATTCACGAGCATCGATTTTACAAGTCGTCCAAGAGTAGAGGAGAGAAAGGTGTAAACTTTTTCTCTCAGAACTTCACGAAAACTTGTATTCCGGCTCAAAACAACGGGATACATCGTTTTAGATCGAAACTAACAAGATTCACGAGCATCAATTTTACAAGTCGTCGAAGAGTTGAAGAGAATGGTGTAAAATTTTTCTCTCAGGACTGCGCTAAATCTTGTATTCCGGCTCAAAACAACCGGATACTTCGTTTTAGATCGAAACTAGCAAAATCACGAGCATCGATTTTACAAGTCGTCGAAGAGTAGACGAGAGATAGGTGTAAACTTTTTCTCTCAGAACTGCGCGAAAATTTGTATTCCGGCTCAAAACAACGGGATACATCGTTTCAGATAGAAACTAGCAATATTCACGAGCATCGATTTTACAAGTCGTCGAAGAGTAGAGGAGAGAAAGGTGTAAACTTTTTCTCTCAGAACTTCACGAAAACTTGTATTCCGGCTCAAAACAACGGGATACATGGTTTTTGATCGAAAAAAGCAAGATTCACGAGCATCGATTTTACAAGTCGTCGAAGAGTAGAGGAGAGAAAGGTGTAAACTTTTTCTCTCAGAACTTCACGAAAACTTGTATTCCGGCTCAAAACAACGGGATACATGGTTTTAGATCGAAACTAGCAAGATTCACGAGCATCGATTTTACAAGTCGTCGAAGAGTAGGAGAGAAAGGTGTGAACTTTTTCTCTCAGAACTTCACGAAAACTTGTATTGAGGCTCAACCCAACGGGATACATGGTTTTAGATCGAAACTAGCACGATTCACGAGCATCGATTTTACAAGTCGTCCAAGAGTAGACGAGAGAAAAGTGTAAACTTTTTCTCTCAGACCTGCGCGAAAACTTGCATTCCGGCTCAAAACAACGGAATACATGGTTTTAGATCGAAACTAACAAGATTCACGAGCATCGATTTTACAAGTCGTCCAAGAGTAGACGAGAGAAAGGTGTAAACTTTTTCTCTCAGAACTTCACGAAAACTTGTATTCCGGCTCAAAACAACGGGATACATGGTTTTAGATCGAAACTAACAAGATTCACGAGCATCGATTTTACAAGTCGTCGAAGAGTAGAGGAGAGAAAGGTGTAAACTTTTTCTCTCAGAACTTCACGAAAACTTGTATTCCGGCTCAAAACAACGGGATACATGGTTTTAGATCGAAAGTAACAAGATTCACGAGCATCAATTTTTCAAGTCGTCGAAGAGTAGAAGAGAATGGTGTAAAATTTTTCTCTCAGGACTGCGCTAAATCTTGTATTCCGGCTCAAAACAACCGGATACATCGTTTTAGATCGAAACTAGCAAAATTCACGAGCATCGATTTTACAAGTCGTCGAAGAGTAGACGAAAGAAAGGTGTAAACTTTTTCTCTCAGAACTGCGCGAAAACTTGTATTCCGGCTGAAAACAACGGGATACATCGTTTTAGATCGAAACTAGCAAAACTCACGAGCATCGATTTTACAAGTTTTCGAAGAGTAGACGAGAGAAAGGTGTAAACTTTTTCTCTCAGAACTGCGCGAAAACTTGTATTCCGGCTCAAAACAACGGGATACATCGTATTAGATCGAAACTAGCAAGATTCACGAGTATCGATTTTACAAATCCTCGAAGAGTAGACGAGAGAAAGGTGTAAACTTTTTCTCTCAGAACTGCGCGAAAACTTGTATTCCGGCTCAAAACAACGGGATACATCGTTTTAGATAGAAACTAGCAATATTCACGAGCATCGATTTTACAAGTCGTCGAAGAGTAGACGAGAGAAAGGTGTAAACTTTTTCTCTCAGAACTGCGCGAAAATTTGTATTCCGGCTCAAAACAACGGGATACATCGTTTCAGATAGAAACTAGCAATATTCACGAGCATCGATTTTACAAGTCGTCGAAGAGTAGAGGAGAGAAAGGTGTAAACTTTTTCTCTCAGAACTTCACGAAAACTTGTATTCCGGCTCAAAACAACGGGATACATGGTTTTAGATCGAAAAAAGCAAGATTCACGAGCATCGACTTTACAAGTCGTCGAAGAGTAGAGGAGAGAAAGGTGTAAACTTTTTCTCTCAGAACTTCACGAAAACTTGTATTCCGGCTCAAAACAACGGGATACATGGTTTTAGATCGAAACTAACAAGATTTACGAGCATCGATTTTACAAGTCGTCGAAGAGTAGAGGAGAGAAAGGTGTACACTTTTTCTCTCAGAACTTCACGAAAACTTGTATTCCGGCTCAAAACAACGGGATACATCGTTTTAGATCGAAACTAACAAGATTCACGAGCATCAATTTTACAAGTCGTCGAAGAGTTGAAGAGAATGGTGTAAAATTTTTCTCTCAGGACTGCGCAAAATCTTGTATTCCGGCTCAAAACAACCGGATACTTCGTTTTAGATCGAAACTAGCAAAATTCACGAGCATCGATTTTACAAGTCGTCGAAGAGTAGACGAGAGAAAGGTGTAAACTTTTTCTCTCAGAACTGCGCGAAAATTTGTATTCCGGCTCAAAACAACGGGATACATCGTTTCAGATAGAAACTAGCAATATTCACGAGCATCGATTTTACAAGTCGTCGAAGAGTAGAGAAGAGAAAGGTGTAAACTTTTTCTCTCAGAACTTCACGAAAACTTGTATTCCGGCTCAAAACAACGGGATACATGGTTTTAGATCGAAACTAGCAAGATTCACGAGCATCGATTTTACAAGTCGTCGAAGAGTAGAGGAGAGAAAGGTGTAAACTTTTTCTCTCAGAACTGCGCGAAAACTTGCATTCCGGCTCGAAACAACGGGATACATGGTTTTAGATCGAAACTAACAACATTCACGAGCATCGATTTTACAAGTCGTCCAAGAGTAGACGAGAGAAAGGTGTAAACTTTTTATCTCAGAACTTCACGAAAACTTGTATTCCGGCTCAAAACAACGGGATACATGGTTTTAGATCGAAACTAGCAAGATTCACGAGCATCGATTTTACAAGTCGTCGAAGAGTAGAGGAGAGAAAGGTGTAAACTTTTTCTCTCAGAACTTCACGAAAACTTGTATTCCGGCTCAAAACAACGGAATACATGGTTTTAGATCGAAACTAACAAGATTCACGAGCATCGATTTTACAAGTCGTCCAAGAGTAGACGAGAGAAAGGTGTAAACTTTTTCTCTCAGAACTTCACGAAAACTTGTATTCCGGCTCAAAACAACGGGATACATGGTTTTAGATCGAAACTAGCAGATTCACGAGCATCGATTTTACAAGTCGTCGAAGAGTAGAGGAGAGAAAGGTGTAAACTTTTTCTCTCAGAACTTCACGAAAACTTGTATTCCGGCTCAACCCAACGGGATACATGGTTTTAGATCGAAACTAGCAAGATTCACGAGCATCGATTTTACAAGTCGTCCAAGAGTAGACGAGAGAAAGGTGTAAACTTTTTCTCTCAGAACTGCGCGAAAACTTGTATTCCGGCTCAAAACAACGGAATACATGGTTTTAGATCGAAACTAACAAGATTCACGAGCATCGATTTTACAAGTCGTCCAAGAGTAGACGAGAGAAAGGTGTAAACTTTTTCTCTCAGAACTTCACGAAAACTTGTATTCCGGCTCAAAACAACGGGATACATGGTTTTAGATCGAAACTAGCAAGATTCACGAGCATCGATTTTACAAGTCGTCGAAGAGTAGAGGAGAGAAAGGTGTAAACTTTTTCTCTCAGAACTTCACGAAAACTTGAATTCCGGCTCAAAACAACGGGATACATGGTTTTAGATTGAAACTAACAAGATTTACGAGCATCGATTTTACAAGTCGTCGAAGAGTAGAGGAGAGAATGGTGTAAAATTTTTCTCTCAGGACTGCGCTAAATCTTGTATTCCGGCTCAAAACAACCGGATACTTCGTTTTAGATCGAAACTAGCAAAATTCACGAGCATCGATTTTACAAGTCGTCGAAGAGTAGACGAGAGAAAGGTGTAAACTTTTTCTCTCAGAACTTCACGAAAACTTGTATTCCGGCTCAAAACAACAGGATACATGGTTTTAGATCGAAACTAGCAAGATTCACGAGCATCGATTTTACAAGTCGTCGAAGAGTAGAGGAGAGAAAGGTGTAAACTTTTTCTCTCAGAACTTCACGAAAACTTGTATTCCGGGTCAAAACACCAGGATACATGGTTTTAGATCGAAACTAGCAAGATTCATGAGCATCGATTTTACAAGTCGTCCAAGAGTAGAGGAGAGAAAGGTGTAAACTTTTTCTCTCAGAACTGCGCGAAAACTTGTATTCCGGCTCAAAACAACGGGATACATGGTTTTAGATCGAAACTAACATTCACGAGCATCGATTTTACAAGTCGTCCAAGAGTAGACGAGAGAAAGGTGTAAAATTTTCTCTCAGAACTTCACGAAAACTTGTATTCCGGCTCAAAACAACGGGATACATGGTTTTAGATCGAAAAAAGCAAGATTCACGAGCATCGATTTTACAAGTCGTCGAAGAGTAGAGGAGAGAAAGGTGTAAACTTTTTCTCTCAGAACTTCACGAAAACTTGTATTCCGGCTCAAAACAACGGGATACATGGTTTTAGATCGAAACTAGCAAGATTCACGAGCATCGATTTTACAAGTCATCGAAGAGTAGAGGAGAGAAAGGTGTAAACTTTTTCTCTCAGAACTTCACGAAAACTTGTATTGAGGCTCAACCCAACGGGATACATGGTTTTAGATCGAAACTAGCAAGATTCACGAGCATCGATTTTACAAGTCGTCCAAGAGTAGACGAGAGAAAGGTGTAAACTTTTTCTCTCAGAACTTCACGAAAACTTGTATTCCGGCTCAAAACAACGGGATACATGGTTTTAGATCGAAACTAACAAGATTCACGAGCATCGATTTTACAAGTCGTCGAAGAGTAGAGGAGAGAAAGGTGTAAACTTTTTCTCTCAGAACTTCACGAAAACTTGTATTCCGGCTCAAAACAACGGGATACATGGTTTTAGATCGAAAGTAACAAGATTCACGAGCATCAATTTTACAAGTCGTCGAAGAGTAGAAGAGAATGGTGTAAAATTTTTCTCTCAGGACTGCGCTAAATCTTGTATTCCGGCTCAAAACAACCGGATACATCGTTTTAGATAGAAACTAGCAATATTCACGAGCATCGATTTTACAAGTCGTCGAAGAGTAGACGAGAGAAAGGTGTAAACTTTTTCTCTCAGAACTGCGCGAAAATTTGTATTCCGGCTCAAAACAACGGGATACATCGTTTCAGATAGAAACTAACAATATTCACGAGCATCGATTTTACAAGTCGTCGAAGAGTAGAGGAGAGAAAGGTGTAAACTTTTACTCTCAGAACTGCGCGAAAACTTGTATTCCGGCTCAAAACAACGGGATACATGGTTTTAGATCGAAACTAACAACATTCACGAGCATCGATTTTACAAGTCGTCCAAGAGTAGACGAGAGAAAGGTGTAAACTTTTTCTCTCAGAACTTCACGAAAACTTGTATTCCGGCTCAAAACAACGGGATACATGGTTTTAGATCGAAACTAACAAGATTCACGAGCATCGATTTTACAAGTCGTCGAAGAGTAGAGGAGAGAAAGGTGTAAACTTTTTCTCTCAGAACTTCACGAAAACTTGAATTCCGGCTCAAAACAACGGGATACATGGTTTTAGATCGAAACTAGCAAGATTCACGAGCATCAATTTTACAAGTCGTCGAAGAGTAGAGGAGAGAAAGGTGTAAACTTTTTCTCTCAGAACTTCACGAAAACTTGTATTCCGGCTCAACCCAACGGGATACATGGTTTTAGATCGAAACTAGCAAGATTCACGAGCATCGATTTTACAAGTCGTCCAAGAGTAGACGAGAGAAAGGTGTAAACTTTTTCTCTCAGAACTGCGCGAAAACTTGTATTCCGGCTCAAAACAACGGAATACATGGTTTTAGATGGAAACTAACAAGATTCACGAGCATCGATTTTACAAGTCGTCCAAGAGTAGACGAGAGAAAGGTGTAAACTTTTTCTCTCAGAACTTCACGAAAACTTGTATTCCGGCTCAAAACAACGGGATACATGGTTTTAGATCGAAACTAACAAGATTTACGAGCATCGATTTTACAAGTCGTCGAAGAGTAGAGGAGAGAAAGGTGTAAACTTTTTCTCTCAGAACTTCACGAAAACTTGTATTCCGGCTCAAAACAACGGGATACATCGTTTTAGATCGAAACTAGCAATATTCACGAGCATCGATTTTACAAGTCGTCGAAGAGTAGAGGAGAGAAAGCTGTAAACTTTTTCTCTCAGAACTTCACGAAAACTTGTATTCCGGCTCAAAACAACGGGATACATGGTTTTAGATCGAAACTAGCAAGATTCACGAGCATCGATTTTACAAGTCGTCGAAGAGTAGACGAGAGAAAGGTGTAAACTTTTTCTCTCAGAACTGCGCGAAAACTTGTATTCCGGCTCAAAACAACGGGATACATCGTTTTAGATAGAAACTAGCAATATTCACGAGCATCGATTTTACAAGTCGTCGAAGAGTAGACGCGAGAAAGGTGTAAACTTTTTCTCTCAGAACTGCGCGAAAATTTGTATTCCGGCTCAAAACAACGGGATACATCGTTTCAGATAGAAACTAGCAATATTCACGAGCATCGATTTTACAAGTCGTCGAAGAGTAGAGGAGAGAAAGGTGTAAACTTTTTCTCTCAGAACTTCACGAAAACTTGTATTCCGGCTCAAAACAACGGGATACATGGTTTTAGATCGAAAAAAGCAAGATTCACGAGCATCGATTTTACAAGTCGTCGAAGAGTAGAGGAGAGAAAGGTGCAAACTTTTTCTCTCAGAACTTCACGAAAAATTGTATTCCGGCTCAAAACAACGGGACACATGGTTTTAGATCGAAACTAGCAAGATTCACGAGCATCGAGTTTACAAGTCGTCGAAGAGTAGAGGAGAGAAAGGTGTAAACTTTTTCTCTCAGAACTTCACGAAAACTTGTATTGAGGCTCAACCCAACGGGATACATGGTTTTAGATCGAAACTAGCAAGATTCACGAGCATCGATTTTACAAGTCGTCCAAGAGTAGACGAGAGAAAGGTGTCAACTTTTTCTCTCAGAACTGCGCGAAAACTTGTATTCCGGCTCAAAACAACGGAATACATGGTTTTAGATCGAAACTAACAAGATTCACGACCATCGATTTTACAAGTCGTCCAAGAGTAGACGAGAGAAAGGTGTAAACTTTTTCTCTCAGAACTTCACGAAAACTTGTATTCCGGCTCAAAACAACGGGATACATGGTTTTAGATCGAAACTAACAAGATTCACGAGCATCGATTTTACAAGTCGTCGAAGTGTAGAGGAGAAAAAGGTGTAAACTTTTTCTCTCAGAACTTCACGAAAACTTGTATTCCGGCTCAAAACAACGGGATACATGGTTTTAGATCGAAAGTAACAAGATTCACGAGCATCAATTTTACAAGTCGTCGAAGAGTAGAAGAGAATGGTGTAAAATTTTTCTCTCAGGACTGCGCTAAATCTTGTATTCCGGCTCAAAACAACCGGATTCATCGTTTTAGATCGAAACTAGCAAAATTCACGAGCATCGATTTTACAAGTCGTCGAAGAGTAGACGAGAGAAAGGTGTAAACTTTTTCTCTGAGAACTGCGCGAAAACTTGTATTCCGGCTCAAAACAACGGGATACATCGTTTTAGATCGAAACTAGCAAAACTCACGAGCATCGATTTTACAAGTTGTCGAAGAGTAGACGAGAAAAAGATGTAAACTTTTTCTCTCAAAACTGCGCGAAAACTTGTATTCCGGCTCAAAACAACGGGATACATCGTATTAGATCGAAACTAGCAAGATTCACGAGTATCGATTTTACAAATCCTCGAAGAGTAGACGAGAGAAAGGTGTAAACTTTTTCTCTCAGAACTGCGCGAAAACTTGTATTCCGGCTCAAAACAACGGGATACATCGTTTTAGATAGAAACTAGCAATATTCACGAGCATCGATTTTACAAGTCGTCGAAGAGTAGACGAGAGAAAGGTGTAAACTTTTTCTCTCAGAACTGCGCGAAAATTTGTATTCCGGCTCAAAACAACGGGATACATCGTTTCAGATAGAAACTAGCAATATTCACGAGCATCGATTTTACAAGTCGTCGAAGAGTAGAGGAGAGAAAGGTGTAAACTTTTTCTCTCAGAACTTCACGAAAACTTGTATTCCGGCTCAAAACAACGGGATACATGGTTTTAGATCGAAACTAGCAAGATTCACGAGCATCGATTTTACAAGTCGTCGAAGAGTAGAGGAGAGAAAGGTGTAAACTTTTTCTCTCAGAACTGCGCGAAAACTTGTATTCCGGCACAAAACAACGGGATATATGGTTTTAGATCGAAACTAACAACATTCACGAGCATCGATTTTACAAGTCGTCCAAGAGTAGACGAGAGAAAGGTGTAAACTTTTTCTCTCAGAACTTCACGAAAACTTGTATTCCGGCTCAAAACAACGGGATACATGGTTTTAGATCGAAACTAACAAGATTCACGAGCATCGATTTTACAAGTCGTCGAAGATTAGAGGAGAGAAGGTGTAAACTTTTTCTCTCAGAACTTCACGAAAACTTGTATTCCAGCTCAAAACAACGGGATACATGGTTTTAGATCGAAACTAGCAAGATTCACGAGCATCGATTTTACAAGTCGTCGAAGAGTAGAGGAGAGAAAGGTGTAAACTTTTTCTCTCAGAACTTCACGAAAACTTGTATTCCGGCTCAAAACAACGGGATACATGGTTTTAGATCGAAACTAGCAAGATTCACGAGCATCGATTTTACAAGTCGTCCAAGAGTAGACGAGAGAAAGGTGTAAACTTTTTCTCTCAGAACTTCACGAAAACTTGTATTCCGGCTCAAAACAACGGGATACATGGTTTTAGATCGAAACTAACAAGATTCACGAGCATCGATTTTACAAGTCGTCGAAGAGTAGAGGAGAGAAAGGTGTAAACTTTTTCTCTCAGAACTTCACGAAAACTTGTATTCCGGCTCAAAACAACGGGATACATCGTTTTAGATCGAAACTAACAAGATTCACGAGCATCAATTTTACAAGTCGTCGAAGAGTTGAAGAGAATGGTGTAAAATTTTTCTCTCAGGACTGCGCTAAATCTTGTATTCCGGCTCAAAACAACCGGATACTTCGTTTTAGATCGAAACTAGCAAAATTCACGAGCATCGATTTTACAAGTCGTCGAAGAGTAGACGAGAGAAAGGTGTAAACGTTTTCTCTCAGAACTGCGCGAAAATTTGTATTCCGGCTCAAAACAACGGGATACATCGTTTCAGATAGAAACTAGCAATATTCACGAGCATCGATTTTACAAGTCGTCGAAGAGTAGAGGAGAGAAAGGTTTAAACTTTTTCTCTCAGAACTTCACGAAAACATGTATTCCGGCTCAAAACAACGGGATACATGGTTTTAGATCGAAACTAGCAAGATTCACGAGCATCGATTTTACAAGTCGTCGAAAAGTAGAGGAGAGAAAGGTGTAAACTTTTTCTCTCAGAACTTCACGAAAACTTGTATTCCGGCTCAAAACACCGGGATACATGGTTTTAGATCGAAACTAGCAAGATTCATGAGCATCGATTTTACAAGTCGTCCAAGAGTAGAGGAGAGAAAGGTGTAAACGTTTTCTCTCAGAACTGCGCGAAAACTTGTATTCCGGCTCAAAACAACGGGATACATGGTTTTAGATCGAAACTAACAACATTCACGAGCATCGATTTTACAAGTCGTCCAAGAGTAGACGAGAGAAAGGTGTAAACTTTTTCTCTCAGAACTTCACGAAAACTTGTATTCCGGCTCAAAACAACGGGATACATGGTTTTAGATCGAAACTAACAAGATTCACGAGCATCGATTTTACAAGTCGTCGAAGAGTAGAGGAGAGAAAGGTGTAAACTTTTTCTCTCAGAACTTCACGAAAACTTGTATTCCGGCTCAAAACAACGGGATACATGGTTTTAGATCGAAACTAGCAAGATTCACGAGCATCGATTTTACAAGTCGTCCAAGAGTAGACGAGAGAAAGGTGTAAACTTTTTCTCTCAGAACTGCGCGAAAACTTGTATTCCGGCTCAAAACAACGGGATACATGGTTTTAGATCGAAACTAAAAAGATTCACGAGCATCGATTTTACAAGTCATCCAAGAGTAGACGAGAGAAAGGTGTAAACTTTTTCTCTCAGAACTTCACGAAAACTTGTATTCCGGCTCAAAACAACGGGATACATGGTTTTAGATCGAAACTAACAAGATTCATGAGCATCGATTTTACAAGTCGTCGAAGAGTAGAGGAGAGAAAGGTGTAAACTTTTTCTCTCAGAACTTCACGAAAACTTGTATTCCGGCTCAAAACAACGGGATACATGGTTTTAGATCGAAACTAACAAGATTCACGAGCATCAATTTTACAAGTCGTCGAAGAGTATAAGAAAATTGTGTAAAATTTTTCTCTCAGGACTGCGCTAAATCTTGTATTCCGGCTCAAAACAACCGGATACATCGTTTTAGATCGAAATTAGGAAAATTCACGAGCATCGATTTTACAAGTCGTCGAAGAGTAGACGAGAGAAAGGTGTAATCTTTTTCTCTCAGAACTGCGCGAAAATTTGTATTCCGGCTCAAAACAACGGGATACATCGTTTCAGATAGAAACTAGCAATATTCACGAGCATCGATTTTACAAGTCGTCGAAGAGTAGAGGAGAGAAAGGTGTAAACTTTTTCTCTCAGAACTTCACGAAAACTTGTATTCCGGCTCAAAACAACGGGATACATGGTTTTAGATCGAAACTAGCAAGATTAACGAGCATCGATTTCACAAGTCGTCGAAGAGTAGAGGAGAGAAAGGTGTAAACATTTTCTCTCAGAACTTCACGAAAACTTGTATTCCGGCTCAAAACAACGGGATACATGGTTTTAGATCGAAACTAGGAAGATTCACGAGCGTCGATTTTACAAGTCGTCCAAGAGTAGACGAGAGAAAGGTGTAAACTTTCTCTCTCAGAACTGCGCGAAAACTTGTAATCCGGCTAAAAACAACGGGATACATGGTTTTAGATCGAAACTAACAAGATTCCCGAGCATCGATTTTACAAGTCGTCCAAGAGTAGACGAGAGAAAGGTGTAAACTTTTTCTCTCAGAACTTCACGAAAACTTGTATTCCGGCTCAAAACAACGGGATACATGGTTTTAGATCGAAACTAACAAGATTCACGAGCACCGATTTTACAAGTCGTCGAAGAGTAGAGGAGAGAAATATGTAAACTTTTTCTCTCAGAACTTCACGAAAACTTGTATTCCGGCTCAAAACAACGGGATACATGGTTTTAGATCGAAAGTAACAAGATTCACGAGCATCAATTTTACAAGTCGTCGAAGAGTAGAAGAGAATGGTGTAAAATTTTTCTCTCAGGACTGCGCTAAATCTTGTATTCCGGCTCAAAACAACCGGATACATCGTTTTAGATCGAAACTAGCAAAATTCACGAGCATCGATTTTACAAGTCGTCGAAGAGTAGACGAGAGAAAGGTGTAATCTTTTTCTCTCAGAACTGCGCGAAAATTTGTATTCCGGCTCAAAACAACGGGATACATCGTTTCAGATAGAAACTAGCAATATTCACGAGCATCGATTTTACAAGTCGTCGAAGAGTAGAGGAGAGAAAGGTGTAAACTTTTTCTCTCAGAACTTCACGAAAACTTGTATTCCGGCTCAAAACAACGGGATACATGGTTTTAGATCGAAACTAGCAAGATTCACGAGCATAGGTTTCACAAGTCGTCGAAGAGTAGAGGAGAGAAAGGTGTAAACATTTTCTCTCAGAACTTCACGAAAACTTGTATTCCGGCTCAAAACAACGGGATACATGGTTTTAGATCGAAACTAGGAAGATTCACGAGCATCGATTTTACAAGTCGTCCAAGAGTAGACGAGAGAAAGGTGTAAACTTTCTCTCTCAGAACTGCGCGAAAATTTGTATTCCGGCTAAAAACAACGGGATACATGGTTTTAGATCGAAACTAACAAGATTCCCGAGCATCGATTTTACAAGTCGTCCAAGAGTAGACGAGAGAAAGGTGTAAACTTTTTCTCTCAGAACTTCACGAAAACTTGTATTCCGGCTCAAAACAACGGGATACATGGTTTTAGATCGAAACTAACAAGATTCACGAGCACCGATTTTACAAGTCGTCGAAGAGTAGAGGAGAGAAAGGTGTAAACTTTTTCTCTCAGAACTTCACGAAAACTTGTATTCCGGCTCAAAACAACGGGATACATGGTTTTAGATCGAAAGTAACAAGATTCACGAGCATCAATTTTACAAGTCGTCGAAGAGTAGAAGAGAATGGTGTAAACTTTTTCTCTCAGGACTGCGCTAAATCTTGTATTCCGGCTCAAAACAACCGGATACATCGTTTTAGATCGAAACTAGCAAAATTCACGAGCATCGATTTTACAAGTCGTCGAAGAGTAGACGAGAGAAAGGTGTAAACTTTTTCTCTCAGAACTGCGCGAAAACTTGTATTCCGGCTCAAAACAACGGGATACATCGTATTAGATCGAAACTTGCAAGATTCACGAGTATCGATTTTACAAATCCTCGAAGAGTAGACGAGAGAAAGGTGTAAACTTTTTCTCTCAGAACTGCGCGAAAACTTGTATTCCGGCTCAAAACAACGGGATACATCGTTTTAGATAGAAACTAGCAATATTCACGAGCATCGATTTTACAAGTCGTCGAAGAGTAGACGAGAGAAAGGTGTAAACTTTTTCTCTCAGAACTGCGCGAAAATTTGTATTCCGGCTCAAAACAACGGGATACATCGTTTCAGATAGAAACTAGCAATATTCACGAGCATCGATTTTACAAGTCGTCGAAGAGTAGAGGAGAGAAAGGTGTAAACTTTTTCTCTCAGAACTTCACGAAAACTTGTATTCCGGCTCAAAACAACGGGATACATGGTTTTAGATCGAAAAAAGCAAGATTCACGAGCATCGATTTTACAAGTCGTCGAAGAGTAGAGGAGAGAAAGGTGTAAACTTTTTCTCTCAGAACTTCACGAAAACTTGTATTCCGGCTCAAAACAACGGGATACATGGTTCTAGATCGAAACTAGCAAGATTCACGAGCATCGATTTTACAAGTCGTCGAAGATAGAGGAGAGAAAGGTGTAAACTTTTTCTCTCAGAACTTCACGAAAACTTGTATTCCGGCTCAACCCAACGGGATAACATGGTTTTAGATCGAAACTAGCAAGATTCACGAGCATCGATTTTACAAGTCGTCCAAGAGTAGACGAGAGAAAGGTGTAAACTTTTTCTCTCAGAACTGCGCGAAAACTTGTATTCCGGCTCAAAACAACGGAATACATGGTTTTAGATCGAAACTAACAAGATTCACGAGCATCGATTTTACAAGTCGTCCAAGAGTAGACGAGAGAAAGGTGTAAACTTTTTCTCTCAGAACTTCACGAAAACTTGTATTCCGGCTCAAAACAATGGGATACATGGTTTTAGATCGAAACTAACAAGATTTACGAGCATCGATTTTACAAGTCGTCGAAGAGTAGAGGAGAGAAAGGTGTAAACTTTTTCTCTTCAGAACTGCGCGAAAACTTGTATTCCGGCTCAAAACAACGGGATACATGGTTTTAGATCGAAACTAACAAGATTCATGAGCATCGATTTTACAAGTCGTCCAAGAGTAGACGAGAGAAAGGTGTAAACTTTTTCTCTCAGAACTTCACGAAAACTTGTATTCCGGCTCAAAACAACGGGATACATGGTTTTAGATCGAAACTTGCAAGATTCACGAGTATCGATTTTACAAATCCTCGAAGAGTAGACGAGAGAAAGGTGTAAACGTTTTCTCCTCAGAACTGCGCGAAAACTTGTATTCCGGCTCAAAACAACGGGATACATCGTTTTAGATAGAAACTAGCAATATTCACGAGCATCGATTTTACAAGTCGTCGAAGAGTAGAGGAGAGAAAGGTGTAAACTTTTTCTCTCAGAACTGCGCGAAAATTTGTATTCCGGCTCAAAACAACGGGATACATCGTTTCAGATAGAAACTAGCAATATTCACGAGCATCGATTTTACAAGTCGTCGAAGAGTAGAGGAGAGAAAGGTGTAAACCTTTTTCTCTCAGAACTTCACGAAAACTTGTATTCCGGCTCAAAACAACGGGATACATGGTTTTAGATCGAAAAAAGCAAGATTCACGAGCATCGATTTTACAAGTCGTCGAAGAGTAGAGGAGAGAAAGGTGTAAACTTTTTCTCTCAGAACTTCACGAAAACTTGTATTCCGGCTCAAAAACAACGGGATACATGGTTCTAGATCGAAACTAGCAAGATTCACGAGCATCGATTTTACAAGTCGTCGAAGATAGAGGAGAGAAAGGTGTAAACTTTTTCTCTCAGAACTTCACGAAAACTTGTATTCCGGCTCAACCCAACGGGATACATGGTTTTAGATCGAAACTAGCAAGATTCACGAGCATCGATTTTACAAGTCGTCCAAGAGTAGACGAGAGAAAGGTGTAAACTTTTTCTCTCAGAACTGCGCGAAAACTTGTATTCCGGCTCAAAACAACGGAATACATGGTTTTAGATCGAAACTAACAAGATTCACGAGCATCGATTTTACAAGTCGTCCAAGAGTAGACGAGAGAAAGGTGTAAACTTTTTCTCTCAGAACTTCACGAAAACTTGTATTCCGGCTCAAAACAATGGGATACATGGTTTTAGATCGAAACTAACAAGATTTACGAGCATCGATTTTACAAGTCGTCGAAGAGTAGAGGAGAGAAAGGTGTAAACTTTTTCTCTCAGAACTGCGCGAAAACTTGTATTCCGGCTCAAAACAACGGGATACATGCGTTTTAGATCGAAACTAACAAGATTCATGAGCATCGATTTTACAAGTCGTCCAAGAGTAGACGAGAGAAAGGTGTAAACTTTTTCTCTCAGAACTTCACGAAAACTTGTATTCCGGCTCAAAACAACGGGATACATGGTTTTAGATCGAAACTTGCAAGATTCACGAGTATCGATTTACAAATCCTCGAAGAGTAGACGAGAGAAAGGTGTAAACTTTTTCTCTCAGAACTGCGCGGAAAACTTGTATTCCGGCTCAAAACAACGGGATACATCGTTTTAGATAGAAACTAGCAATATTCACGAGCATCGATTTTACAAGTCGTCGAAGAGTAGAGGAGAGAAAGGTGTAAACTTTTTCTCTCAGAACTGCGCGAAAATTTGTATTCCGGCTCAAAACAACGGGATACATCGTTTCAGATAGAAACTAGCAATATTCACGAGCATCGATTTTACAAGTCGTCGAAGAGTAGAGGAGAGAAAGGTGTAAACTTTTTCTCTCAGAACTTCACGAAAACTTGTATTCCGGCTCAAAACAACGGGATACATGGTTTTTAGATCGAAAAAAGCAAGATTCACGAGCATCGATTTTACAAGTCGTCGAAGAGTAGAGGAGAGAAAGGTGTAAACTTTTTCTCTCAGAACTTCACGAAAACTTGTATTCCGGCTCAAAACAACGGGATACATGGTTCTAGATCGAAACTAGCAAGATTCACGAGCATCGATTTTACAAGTCGTCGAAGATAGAGGAGAGAAAGGTGTAAACTTTTTCTCTCAGAACTTCACGAAAACTTGTATTCCGGCTCAACCCAACGGGATACAGGTTTTAGATCGAAACTAGCAAGATTCACGAGCATCGATTTTACAAGTCGTCCAAGAGTAGACGAGAGAAAGGTGTAAACTTTTTCTCTCAGAACTGCGCGAAAACTTGTATTCCGGCTCAAAACAACGGAATACATGGTTTTAGATCGAAACTAACAAGATTCACGAGCATCGATTTTACAAGTCGTCCAAGAGTAGACGAGAGAAAGGTGTAAACTTTTTCTCTCAGAACTTCACGAAAACTTGTATTCCGGCTCAAAACAATGGGATACATGGTTTTAGATCGAAACTAACAAGATTTACGAGCATCGATTTTACAAGTCGTCGAAGAGTAGAGGAGAGAAAGGTGTAAACTTTTTCTCTCAGAACTTCACGAAAACTTGTATTCCGGCTCAAAACAACGGGATACATCGTTTTAGATCGAAACTAACAAGATTCACGAGCATCAATTTTACAAGTCGTCGAAGAGTTGAAGAGAATGGTGTAAACTTTTTCTCTCAGGACTGCGCTAAATCTTGTATTCCGGATCAAAACAACCGGATACTTCGTTTTAGATCGAAACTAGCAAAATTCACGAGCATCGATTTTACAAGTCGTCGAAGAGTAGACGAGAGAAAGGTGTATTCTTTTTCTCTCAGAACTGCGCGAAAATTTGTATTCCGGCTCAAAACAACGGGATACATCGTTTCAGATAGAAACTAGCAATATTCACGAGCATCGATTTTACAAGTCGTCGAAGAGTAGACGAGAGAAAGGTGTAAACTTTTTCTCTCAGAACTTCACGAAAACTTGTATTCCGGCTCAAAACAACGGGATACATGGTTTTAGATCGAAACTAGCAAGATTCACGAGCATCAATTTTACAAGTCGTCGAAGAGTTGAAGAGAATGGTGTAAAATTTTTCTCTCAGGACTGCGCTAAATCTTGTATTCCGGCTCAAAACAACCGGATACTTCGTTTTAGATCGAAACTAGCAAAATTCACGAGCATCGATTTTACAAGTCGTCGAAGAGTAGACGAGAGAAGGGTGTAAACTTTTTCTCTCAGAACTGCGCGAAAATTTGTATTCCGGCTCAAAACAACGGGATACATCGTTTCAGATAGAAACTAGCAATATTCACGAGCATCGATTTTACAAGTCGTCGAAGAGTAGAGGAGAGAAAGGTGTAAACTTTTTCTCTCAGAACTTCAAGAAAACTTGTATTCCGGCTCAAAACAACGGGATACATGGTTTTAGATCGAAACTAGCAAGATTCACGAGCATCGATTTTACAAGTCGTCGAAGAGTAGAGGAGAGAAAGGTGTAAACTTTTTCTCTCAGAACTTCACGAAAACTTGTATTCCGGCTCAAAACACCGGGATACATGGTTTTAGATCGAAACTAGCAAGATTCATGAGCATCGATTTTACAAGTCGTACAAGAGTAGAGGAGAGAAAGGTGTAAACTTTTTCTCTCAGAACTGCGCGAAAACTTGTATTCCGGCTCAAAACAACGGGATACATGGTTTTAGATCGAAACTAACAACATTCACGAGCATCGATTTTACAAGTCGTCCAAGAGTAGACGAGAGAAAGGTGTAAACGTTTTCTCTCAGAACTTCACGAAAACTTGTATTCCGGCTCAAAACAACGGGATACATGGTTTTAGATCGAAACTAACAAGATTCACGAGCATCGATTTTACAAGTCGTCGAAGAGTAGAGGAGAGAAAGGTGTAAACTTTTTCTCTCAGAACTTCACGAAAACTTGTATTCCGGCTCAAAACAACGGGATACATGGTTTTAGATCGAAACTAGCAAGATTCAGGAGCATCGATTTTACAAGTCGTCCAAGAGTAGACGAGAGAAAGGTGTAAACTTTTTCTCTCAGAACTGCGCGAAAACTTGTATTCCGGCTCAAAACAACGGGATACATGGTTTTAGATCGAAACTAACAAGATTCACGAGCATCGATTTTACAAGTCGTCCAAGAGTAGACGAGAGAAAGGTGTAAACTTTTTCTCTCAGAACTTCACGAAAACTTGTATTCCGGCTCAAAACAATGGGATACATGGTTTTAGATCGAAACTAACAAGATTTACGAGCATCGATTTTACAAGTCGTCGAAGAGTAGAGGAGAGAAAGGTGTAAACTTTTTCTCTCAGGACTTCACGAAAACTTGTATTCCGGCTCAAAACAACGGGATACATCGTTTTAGATCGAAACTAACAAGATTCACGAGCATCAATTTTACAAGTCGTCGAAGAGTTGAAGAGAATGGTGTAAAATTTTTCTCTCAGGACTGCGCTAAATCTTGTATTCCGGCTCAAAACAACCGGATACTTCGTTTTAGATCGAAACTAGCAAAATTCACGAGCATCGATTTTACAAGTCGTCGAAGAGTAGACGAGAGAAAGGTGTAAACTTTTTCTCTCAGAACTGCGCGAAAATTTGTATTCCGGCTCAAAACACCGGGATACATCGTTTCAGATAGAAACTAGCAATATTCACGAGCATCGATTTTACAAGTCGTCGAAGAGTAGAGGAGAGAAAGGTGTAAACTTTTTCTCTCAGAACTTCAAGAAAACTTGTATTCCGGCTCAAAACAACGGGATACATTGTTTTAGATCGAAACTAGCAAGATTCACGAGCATCGATTTTACAAGTCGTCGAAGAGTAGAGGAGAGAAAGGTGTAAACTTTTTTTCTCAGAACTTCACGAAAACTTGTATTCCGGCTCAAAACAACGGGATACATGGTTTTAGATCGAAACTAGCAAGATTCACGAGCATCGATTTTACAAGTCGTCGAAGAGTAGACGAGAGAAAGGTGTAAACTTTTTCTCTCAGAACTGCGCGAAAACTTGTATTCCGGCTCAAAACAACGGGATACATCGTTTTAGATAGAAACTAGCAATATTCACGAGCATCGATTTTACAAGTCGTCGAAGAGTAGACGCGAGAAAGGTGTAAACTTTTTCTCTCAGAACTGCGCGAAAATTTGTATTCCGGCTCAAAACAACGGGATACATCGTTTCAGATAGAAACTAGCAATATTCACGAGCATCGATTTTACAAGTCGTCGAAGAGTAGAGGAGAGAAAGGTGTAAACTTTTTCTCTCAGAACTTCACGAAAACTTGTATTCCGGCTCAAAACAACGGGATACATGGTTTTAGATCGAAAAAAGCAAGATTCACGAGCATCGATTTTACAAGTCGTCGAAGAGTAGAGGAGAGAAAGGTGCAAACTTTTTCTCTCAGAACTTCACGAAAAATTGTATTCCGGCTCAAAACAACGGGACACATGGTTTTAGATCGAAACTAGCAAGATTCACGAGCATCGAGTTTACAAGTCGTCGAAGAGTAGAGGAGAGAAAGGTGTAAACTTTTTCTCTCAGAACTTCACGAAAACTTGTATTGAGGCTCAACCCAACGGGATACATGGTTTTAGATCGAAACTAGCAAGATTCACGAGCATCGATTTTACAAGTCGTCCAAGAGTAGACGAGAGAAAGGTGTCAACTTTTTCTCTCAGAACTGCGCGAAAACTTGTATTCCGGCTCAAAACAACGGAATACATGGTTTTAGATCGAAACTAACAAGATTCACGACCATCGATTTTACAAGTCGTCCAAGAGTAGACGAGAGAAAGGTGTAAACTTTTTCTCTCAGAACTTCACGAAAACTTGTATTCCGGCTCAAAACAACGGGATACATCGTTTTAGATCGAAACTAGCAATATTCACGAGCATCGATTTTACAAGTCGTCGAAGAGTAGAGGAGAGAAAGCTGTAAACTTTTTCTCTCAGAACTTCACGAAAACTTGTATTCCGGCTCAAAACAACGGGATACATGGTTTTAGATCGAAACTAGCAAGATTCACGAGCATCGATTTTACAAGTCGTCGAAGAGTAGACGAGAGAAAGGTGTAAACTTTTTCTCTCAGAACTGCGCGAAAACTTGTATTCCGGCTCAAAACAACGGGATACATCGTTTTAGATAGAAACTAGCAATATTCACGAGCATCGATTTTACAAGTCGTCGAAGAGTAGACGCGAGAAAGGTGTAAACTTTTTCTCTCAGAACTGCGCTAAAATTTGTATTCCGGCTCAAAACAACGGGATACATCGTTTCAGATAGAAACTAGCAATATTCACGAGCATCGATTTTACAAGTCGTCGAAGAGTAGAGGAGAGAAAGGTGTAAACTTTTTCTCTCAGAACTTCACGAAAACTTGTATTCCGGCTCAAAACAACGGGATACATGGTTTTAGATCGAAAAAAGCAAGATTCACGAGCATCGATTTTACAAGTCGTCGAAGAGTAGAGGAGAGAAAGGTGCAAACTTTTTCTCTCAGAACTTCACGAAAAATTGTATTCCGGCTCAAAACAACGGGACACATGGTTTTAGATCGAAACTAGCAAGATTCACGAGCATCGAGTTTACAAGTCGTCGAAGAGTAGAGGAGAGAAAGGTGTAAACTTTTTCTCTCAGAACTTCACGAAAACTTGTATTGAGGCTCAACCCAACGGGATACTTGGTTTTAGATCGAAACTAGCAAGATTCACGAGCATCGATTTTACAAGTCGTCCAAGAGTAGACGAGAGAAAGGTGTCAACTTTTTCTCTCAGAACTGCGCGAAAACTTGTATTCCGGCTCAAAACAACGGAATACATGGTTTTAGATCGAAACTAACAAGATTCACGACCATCGATTTTACAAGTCGTCCAAGAGTAGACGAGAGAAAGGTGTAAACTTTTTCTCTCAGAACTTCACGAAAACTTGTATTCCGGCTCAAAACAACGGGATACATGGTTTTAGATCGAAACTAACAAGATTCACGAGCATCGATTTTACAAGTCGTCGAAGTGTAGAGGAGAAAAAGGTGTAAACTTTTTCTCTCAGAACTTCACGAAAACTTGTATTCCGGCTCAAAACAACGGGATACATGGTTTTAGATCGAAAGTAACAAGATTCACGAGCATCAATTTTACAAGTCGTCGAAGAGTAGAAGAGAATGGTGTAAAATTTTTCTCTCAGGACTGCGCTAAATCTTGTATTCCGGCTCAAAACAACCGGATTCATCGTTTTAGATCGAAACTAGCAAAATTCACGAGCATCGATTTTACAAGTCGTCGAAGAGTAGACGAGAGAAAGGTGTAAACATTTTCTCTGAGAACTGCGCGAAAACTAGTATTCCGGCTCAAAACAACGGGATACATCGTTTTAGATCGAAACTAGCAAAACTCACGAGCATCGATTTTACAAGTTGTCGAAGAGTAGACGAGAAAAAGATGTAAACTTTTTCTCTCAAAACTGCGCGAAAACTTGTATTCCGGCTCAAAACAACGGGATACATCGTATTAGATCGAAACTAGCAAGATTCACGAGTATCGATTTTACAAATCCTCGAAGAGTAGACGAGAGAAAGGTGTAAACTTTTTCTCTCAGAACTGCGCGAAAACTTGTATTCCGGCTCAAAACAACGGGATACATCGTTTTAGATAGAAACTAGCAATATTCACGAGCATCGATTTTACAAGTCGTCGAAGAGTAGACGAGAGAAAGGTGTAAACTTTTTCTCTCAGAACTGCGCGAAAATTTGTATTCCGGCTCAAAACAACGGGATACATCGTTTCAGATAGAAACTAGCAATATTCACGAGCATCGATTTTACAAGTCGTCGAAGAGTAGAGGAGAGAAAGGTGTAAACTTTTTCTCTCAGAACTTCACGAAAACTTGTATTCCGGCTCAAAACAACGGGATACATGGTTTTAGATCGAAACTAGCAAGATTCACGAGCATCGATTTTACAAGTCGTCGAAGAGTAGAGGAGAGAAAGGTGTAAACTTTTTCTCTCAGAACTGCGCGAAAACTTGTATTCCGGCTCAAAACAACGGGATATATGGTTTTAGATCGAAACTAACAACATTCACGAGCATCGATTTTACAAGTCGTCCAAGAGTAGACGAGAGAAAGGTGTAAACTTTTTCTCTCAGAACTTCACGAAAACTTGTATTCCAGCTCAGAACAACGGGATACATGGTTTTAGATCGAAACTAGCAAGATTCACGAGCATCGATTTTACAAGTCGTCGAAGAGTAGAGGAGAGAAAGGTGTAAACTTTTTCTCTCAGAACTTCACGAAAACTTGTATTCCGGCTCAAAACAACGGGATACATGGTTTTAGATCGAAACTAGCAAGATTCACGAGCATCGATTTTACAAGTCGTCCAAGAGTAGACGAGAGAAAGGTGTAAACTTTTTCTCTCAGAACTTCACGAAAACTTGTATTCCGGCTCAAAACAACGGGATACATGGTTTTAGATCGAAACTAACAAGATTCACGAGCATCGATTTTACAAGTCGTCGAAGAGTAGAGGAGAGAAAGGTGTAAACTTTTTCTCTCAGAACTTCACGAAAACTTGTATTCCGGCTCAAAACAACGGGATACATCGTTTTAGATCGAAACTAACAAGATTCACGAGCATCAATTTTACAAGTCGTCGAAGAGTTGAAGAGAATGGTGTAAAATTTTTCTCTCAGGACTGCGCTAAATCTTGTATTCCGGCTCAAAACAACCGGATACTTCGTTTTAGATCGAAACTAGCAAAATTCACGAGCATCGATTTTACAAGTCGTCGAAGAGTAGACGAGAGAAAGGTGTAAACGTTTTCTCTCAGAACTGCGCGAAAATTTGTATTCCGGCTCAAAACAACGGGATACATCGTTTCAGATAGAAACTAGCAATATTCACGAGCATCGATTTTACAAGTCGTCGAAGAGTAGAGGAGAGAAAGGTTTAAACTTTTTCTCTCAGAACTTCACGAAAACATGTATTCCGGCTCAAAACAACGGGATACATGGTTTTAGATCGAAACTAGCAAGATTCACGAGCATCGATTTTACAAGTCGTCGAAAAGTAGAGGAGAGAAAGGTGTAAACTTTTTCTCTCAGAACTTCACGAAAACTTGTATTCCGGCTCAAAACACCGGGATACATGGTTTTAGATCGAAACTAGCAAGATTCATGAGCATCGATTTTACAAGTCGTCCAAGAGTAGAGGAGAGAAAGGTGTAAACGTTTTCTCTCAGAACTGCGCGAAAACTTGTATTCCGGCTCAAAACAACGGGATACATGGTTTTAGATCGAAACTAACAACATTCACGAGCATCGATTTTACAAGTCGTCCAAGAGTAGACGAGAGAAAGGTGTAAACTTTTTCTCTCAGAACTTCACGAAAACTTGTATTCCGGCTCAAAACAACGGGATACATGGTTTTAGATCGAAACTAACAAGATTCACGAGCATCGATTTTACAAGTCGTCGAAGAGTAGAGGAGAGAAAGGTGTAAACTTTTTCTCTCAGAACTTCACGAAAACTTGTATTCCGGCTCAAAACAACGGGATACATGGTTTTAGATCGAAACTAGCAAGATTCACGAGCATCGATTTTACAAGTCGTCCAAGAGTAGACGAGAGAAAGGTGTAAACTTTTTCTCTCAGAACTGCGCGAAAACTTGTATTCCGGCTCAAAACAACGGGATACATGGTTTTAGATCGAAACTAAAAAGATTCACGAGCATCGATTTTACAAGTCATCCAAGAGTAGACGAGAGAAAGGTGTAAACTTTTTCTCTCAGAACTTCACGAAAACTTGTATTCCGGCTCAAAACAACGGGATACATGGTTTTAGATCGAAACTAACAAGATTCATGAGCATCGATTTTACAAGTCGTCGAAGAGTAGAGGAGAGAAAGGTGTAAACTTTTTCTCTCAGAACTTCACGAAAACTTGTATTCCGGCTCAAAACAACGGGATACATGGTTTTAGATCGAAACTAACAAGATTCACGAGCATCAATTTTACAAGTCGTCGAAGAGTAGAAGAAAATTGTGTAAAATTTTTCTCTCAGGACTGCGCTAAATCTTGTATTCCGGCTCAAAACAACCGGATACATCGTTTTAGATCGAAACTAGGAAAATTCACGAGCATCGATTTTACAAGTCGTCGAAGAGTAGACGAGAGAAAGGTGTAATCTTTTTCTCTCAGAACTGCGCGAAAATTTGTATTCCGGCTCAAAACAACGGGATACATCGTTTCAGATAGAAACTAGCAATATTCACGAGCATCGATTTTACAAGTCGTCGAAGAGTAGAGGAGAGAAAGGTGTAAACTTTTTCTCTCAGAACTTCACGAAAACTTGTATTCCGGCTCAAAACAACGGGATACATGGTTTTAGATCGAAACTAGCAAGATTAACGAGCATCGATTTCACAAGTCGTCGAAGAGTAGAGGAGAGAAAGGTGTAAACATTTTCTCTCAGAACTTCACGAAAACTTGTATTCCGGCTCAAAACAACGGGATACATGGTTTTAGATCGAAACTAGGAAGATTCACGAGCGTCGATTTTACAAGTCGTCCAAGAGTAGACGAGAGAAAGGTGTAAACTTTCTCTCTCAGAACTGCGCGAAAACTTGTAATCCGGCTAAAAACAACGGGATACATGGTTTTAGATCGAAACTAACAAGATTCCCGAGCATCGATTTTACAAGTCGTCCAAGAGTAGACGAGAGAAAGGTGTAAACTTTTTCTCTCAGAACTTCACGAAAACTTGTATTCCGGCTCAAAACAACGGGATACATGGTTTTAGATCGAAACTAACAAGATTCACGAGCACCGATTTTACAAGTCGTCGAAGAGTAGAGGAGAGAAAGGTGTAAACTTTTTCTCTCAGAACTTCACGAAAACTTGTATTCCGGCTCAAAACAACGGGATACATGGTTTTAGATCGAAAGTAACAAGATTCACGAGCATCAATTTTACAAGTCGTCGAAGAGTAGAAGAGAATGGTGTAAAATTTTTCTCTCAGGACTGCGCTAAATCTTGTATTCCGGCTCAAAACAACCGGATACATCGTTTTAGATCGAAACTAGCAAAATTCACGAGCATCGATTTTACAAGTCGTCGAAGAGTAGACGAGAGAAAGGTGTAATCTTTTTCTCTCAGAACTGCGCGAAAATTTGTATTCCGGCTCAAAACAACGGGATACATCGTTTCAGATAGAAACTAGCAATATTCACGAGCATCGATTTTACAAGTCGTCGAAGAGTAGAGGAGAGAAAGGTGTAAACTTTTTCTCTCAGAACTTCACGAAAACTTGTATTCCGGCTCAAAACAACGGGATACATGGTTTTAGATCGAAACTAGCAAGATTCACGAGCATAGATTTCACAAGTCGTCGAAGAGTAGAGGAGAGAAAGGTGTAAACATTTTCTCTCAGAACTTCACGAAAACTTGTATTCCGGCTCAAAACAACGGGATACATGGTTTTAGATCGAAACTAGGAAGATTCACGAGCATCGATTTTACAAGTCGTCCAAGAGTAGACGAGAGAAAGGTGTAAACTTTCTCTCTCAGAACTGCGCGAAAATTTGTATTCCGGCTAAAAACAACGGGATACATGGTTTTAGATCGAAACTAACAAGATTCACGAGCACCGATTTTACAAGTCGTCGAAGAGTAGAGGAGAGAAAGGTGTAAACTTTTTCTCTCAGAACTTCACGAAAACTTGTATTCCGGCTCAAAACAACGGGATACATGGTTTTAGATCGAAAGTAACAAGATTCACGAGCATCAATTTTACAAGTCGTCGAAGAGTAGAAGAGAATGGTGTAAAATTTTTCTCTCAGAACTGCGCGAAAACTTGTATTCCGGCTCAAAACAACGGAATACATGGTTTTAGATCGAAACTAACAAGATTCACGAGCATCGATTTTACAAGTCGTCCAAGAGTAGACGAGAGAAAGGTGTAAACTTTTTCTCTCAGAACTTCACGAAAACTTGTATTCCGGCTCAAAACAATGGGATACATGGTTTTAGATCGAAACTAACAAGATTCACGAGTATCGATTTTACAAATCCTCGAAGAGTAGACGAGAGAAAGGTGTAAACTTTTTCTCTCAGAACTGCGCGAAAACTTGTATTCCGGCTCAAAACAACGGGATACATCGTTTTAGATAGAAACTAGCAATATTCACGAGCATCGATTTTACAAGTCGTCGAAGAGTAGACGAGAGAAAGGTGTAAACTTTTTCTCTCAGAACTGCGCGAAAATTTGTATTCCGGCTCAAAACAACGGGATACATCGTTTCAGATAGAAACTAGCAATATTCACGAGCATCGATTTTACAAGTCGTCGAAGAGTAGAGGAGAGAAAGGTGTAAACTTTTTCTCTCAGAACTTCACGAAAACTTGTATTCCGGCTCAAAACAACGGGATACATGGTTTTAGATCGAAAAAAGCAAGATTCACGAGCATCGATTTTACAAGTCGTCGAAGAGTAGAGGAGAGAAAGGTGTAAACTTTTTCTCTCAGAACTTCACGAAAACTTGTATTCCGGCTCAAAACAACGGGATACATGGTTCTAGATCGAAACTAGCAAGATTCACGAGCATCGATTTTACAAGTCGTCGAAGATAGAGGAGAGAAAGGTGTAAACTTTTTCTCTCAGAACTTCACGAAAACTTGTATTCCGGCTCAACCCAACGGGATACATGGTTTTAGATCGAAACTAGCAAGATTCACGAGCATCGATTTTACAAGTCGTCCAAGAGTAGACGAGAGAAAGGTGTAAACTTTTTCTCTCAGAACTGCGCGAAAACTTGTATTCCGGCTCAAAACAACGGAATACATGGTTTTAGATCGAAACTAACAAGATTCACGAGCATCGATTTTACAAGTCGTCCAAGAGTAGACGAGAGAAAGGTGTAAACTTTTTCTCTCAGAACTTCACGAAAACTTGTATTCCGGCTCAAAACAATGGGATACATGGTTTTAGATCGAAACTAACAAGATTTACGAGCATCGATTTTACAAGTCGTCGAAGAGTAGAGGAGAGAAAGGTGTAAACTTTTTCTCTCAGAACTGCGCGAAAACTTGTATTCCGGCTCAAAACAACGGGATACATGGTTTTAGATCGAAACTAACAAGATTCACGAGCATCGATTTTACAAGTCGTCCAAGAGTAGACGAGAGAAAGGTGTAAACTTTTTCTCTCAGAACTTCACGAAAACTTGTATTCCGGCTCAAAACAACGGGATACATGGTTTTAGATCGAAACTTGCAAGATTCACGAGTATCGATTTTACAAATCCTCGAAGAGTAGACGAGAGAAAGGTGTAAACTTTTTCTCTCAGAACTGCGCGAAAACTTGTATTCCGGCTCAAAACAACGGGATACATCGTTTTAGATAGAAACTAGCAATATTCACGAGCATCGATTTTACAAGTCGTCGAAGAGTAGACGAGAGAAAGGTGTAAACTTTTTCTCTCAGAACTGCGCGAAAATTTGTATTCCGGCTCAAAACAACGGGATACATCGTTTCAGATAGAAACTAGCAATATTCACGAGCATCGATTTTACAAGTCGTCGAAGAGTAGAGGAGAGAAAGGTGTAAACTTTTTCTCTCAGAACTTCACGAAAACTTGTATTCCGGCTCAAAACAACGGGATACATGGTTTTAGATCGAAAAAAGCAAGATTCACGAGCATCGATTTTACAAGTCGTCGAAGAGTAGAGGAGAGAAAGGTGTAAACTTTTTCTCTCAGAACTTCACGAAAACTTGTATTCCGGCTCAAAACAACGGGATACATGGTTCTAGATCGAAACTAGCAAGATTCACGAGCATCGATTTTACAAGTCGTCGAAGATAGAGGAGAGAAAGGTGTAAACTTTTTCTCTCAGAACTTCACGAAAACTTGTATTCCGGCTCAACCCAACGGGATACATGGTTTTAGATCGAAACTAGCAAGATTCACGAGCATCGATTTTACAAGTCGTCCAAGAGTAGACGAGAGAAAGGTGTAAACTTTTTCTCTCAGAACTGCGCGAAAACTTGTATTCCGGCTCAAAACAACGGAATACATGGTTTTAGATCGAAACTAACAAGATTCACGAGCATCGATTTTACAAGTCGTCCAAGAGTAGACGAGAGAAAGGTGTAAACTTTTTCTCTCAGAACTTCACGAAAACTTGTATTCCGGCTCAAAACAATGGGATACATGGTTTTAGATCGAAACTAACAAGATTTACGAGCATCGATTTTACAAGTCGTCGAAGAGTAGAGGAGAGAAAGGTGTAAACTTTTTCTCTCAGAACTTCACGAAAACTTGTATTCCGGCTCAAAACAACGGGATACATCGTTTTAGATCGAAACTAACAAGATTCACGAGCATCAATTTTACAAGTCGTCGAAGAGTTGAAGAGAATGGTGTAAAATTTTTCTCTCAGGACTGCGCTAAATCTTGTATTCCGGATCAAAACAACCGGATACTTCGTTTTAGATCGAAACTAGCAAAATTCACGAGCATCGATTTTACAAGTCGTCGAAGAGTAGACGAGAGAAAGGTGTAATCTTTTTCTCTCAGAACTGCGCGAAAATTTGTATTCCGGCTCAAAACAACGGGATACATCGTTTCAGATAGAAACTAGCAATATTCACGAGCATCGATTTTACAAGTCGTCGAAGAGTAGACGAGAGAAAGGTGTAAACTTTTTCTCTCAGAACTTCACGAAAACTTGTATTCCGGCTCAAAACAACGGGATACATGGTTTTAGATCGAAACTAGCAAGATTCACGAGCATCAATTTTACAAGTCGTCGAAGAGTTGAAGAGAATGGTGTAAAATTTTTCTCTCAGGACTGCGCTAAATCTTGTATTCCGGCTCAAAACAACCGGATACTTCGTTTTAGATCGAAACTAGCAAAATTCACGAGCATCGATTTTACAAGTCGTCGAAGAGTAGACGAGAGAAGGGTGTAAACTTTTTCTCTCAGAACTGCGCGAAAATTTGTATTCCGGCTCAAAACAACGGGATACATCGTTTCAGATAGAAACTAGCAATATTCACGAGCATCGATTTTACAAGTCGTCGAAGAGTAGAGGAGAGAAAGGTGTAAACTTTTTCTCTCAGAACTTCAAGAAAACTTGTATTCCGGCTCAAAACAACGGGATACATGGTTTTAGATCGAAACTAGCAAGATTCACGAGCATCGATTTTACAAGTCGTCGAAGAGTAGAGGAGAGAAAGGTGTAAACTTTTTCTCTCAGAACTTCACGAAAACTTGTATTCCGGCTCAAAACACCGGGATACATGGTTTTAGATCGAAACTAGCAAGATTCATGAGCATCGATTTTACAAGTCGTACAAGAGTAGAGGAGAGAAAGGTGTAAACTTTTTCTCTCAGAACTGCGCTAAAACTTGTATTCCGGCTCAAAACAACGGGATACATGGTTTTAGATCGAAACTAACAACATTCACGAGCATCGATTTTACAAGTCGTCCAAGAGTAGACGAGAGAAAGGTGTAAACTTTTTCTCTCAGAACTTCACGAAAACTTGTATTCCGGCTCAAAACAACGGGATGCATGGTTTTAGATCGAAACTAACAAGATTCACGAGCATCGATTTTACAAGTCGTCGAAGAGTAGAGGAGAGAAAGGTGTAAACTTTTTCTCTCAGAACTTCACGAAAACTTGTATTCCGGCTCAAAACAACGGGATACATGGTTTTAGATCGAAACTAGCAAGATTCAGGAGCATCGATTTTACAAGTCGTCCAAGAGTAGACGAGAGAAAGGTGTAAACTTTTTCTCTCAGAACTGCGCGAAAACTTGTATTCCGGCTCAAAACAACGGGATACATGGTTTTAGATCGAAACTAACAAGATTCACGAGCATCGATTTTACAAGTCGTCCAAGAGTAGACGAGAGAAAGGTGTAAACTTTTTCTCTCAGAACTTCACGAAAACTTGTATTCCGGCTCAAAACAATGGGATACATGGTTTTAGATCGAAACTAACAAGATTTACGAGCATCGATTTTACAAGTCGTCGAAGAGTAGAGGAGAGAAAGGTGTAAACTTTTTCTCTCAGAACTTCACGAAAACTTGTATTCCGGCTCAAAACAACGGGATACATCGTTTTAGATCGAAACTAACAAGATTCACGAGCATCAATTTTACAAGTCGTCGAAGAGTTGAAGAGAATGGTGTAAAATTTTTCTCTCAGGACTGCGCTAAATCTTGTATTCCGGCTCAAAACAACCGGATACTTCGTTTTAGATCGAAACTAGCAAAATTCACGAGCATCGATTTTACAAGTCGTCGAAGAGTAGACGAGAGAAAGGTGTAAACTTTTTCTCTCAGAACTGCGCGAAAATTTGTATTCCGGCTCAAAACAACGGGATACATCGTTTCAGATAGAAACTAGCAATATTCACGAGCATCGATTTTACAAGTCGTCGAAGAGTAGAGGAGAGAAAGGTGTAAACTTTTTCTCTCAGAACTTCAAGAAAACTTGTATTCCGGCTCAAAACAACGGGATACATTGTTTTAGATCGAAACTAGCAAGATTCACGAGCATCGATTTTACAAGTCGTCGAAGAGTAGAGGAGAGAAAGGTGTAAACTTTTTCTCTCAGAACTTCACGAAAACTTGTATTCCGGCTCAAAACACCGGGATACATGGTTTTAGATCGAAACTAGCAAGATTCATGAGCATCGATTTTACAAGTCGTACAAGAGTAGAGGAGAGAAAGGTGTAAACTTTTTCTCTCAGAACTGCGCGAAAACTTGTATTCCGGCTCAAAACAACGGGATACATGGTTTTAGATCGAAACTAACAACATTCACGAGCATCGATTTTACAAGTCGTCCAAGAGTAGACGAGAGAAAGGTATAAACGTTTTCTCTCAGAACTTCACGAAAACTTGTATTCCGGCTCAAAACAACGGGATACATGGTTTTAGATCGAAACTAACAAGATTCACGAGCATCGATTTTACAAGTCGTCGAAGAGTAGAGGAGAGAAAGGTGTAAACTTTTTCTCTCAGAACTTCACGAAAACTTGTATTCCGGCTCAAAACAACGGGATACATGGTTTTAGATCGAAACTAGCAAGATTCAGGAGCATCGATTTTACAAGTCGTCCAAGAGTAGACGAGAGAAAGGTGTAAACTTTTTCTCTCAGAACTGCGCGAAAACTTGTATTCCGGCTCAAAACAACGGGATACATGGTTTTAGATCGAAACTAACAAGATTCACGAGCATCGATTTTACAAGTCGTCCAAGAGTAGACGAGAGAAAGGTGTAAACTTTTTCTCTCAGAACTTCACGAAAACTTGTATTCCGGCTCAAAACAACGGGATACATGGTTTTAGATCGAAACTAACAAGATTCATGAGCATCGATTTTACAAGTCGTCGAAGAGTAGAGGAGAGAAAGGTGTAAACTTTTTCTCTCAGAACTTCACGAAAACTTGTATTCCGGCTCAAAACAACGGGATACATGGTTTTAGATCGAAACTAACAAGATTCACGAGCATCAATTTTACATGTCGTCGAAGAGTAGAAGAAAATTGTGTAAAATTTTTCTCTCAGGACTGCGCTAAATCTTGTATTCCGGCTCAAAACAACCGGATACATCGTTTTAGATCGAAACTAGCAAAATTCACGAGCATCGATTTTACAAGTCGTCGAAGAGTAGACGAGAGAAAGGTGTAAACTTTTTCTCTCAGAACTGCGCGAAAATTTGTATTCCGGCTCAAAACAACGGGATACATCGTTTCAGATAGAAACTAGCAATATTCACGAGCATCGATTTTACAAGTCGTCGAAGAGTAGAGGAGAGAAAGGTGTAAACTTTTTCTCTCAGAACTTCATGAAAACTTGTATTCCGGCTCAAAACAACGGGATACATGGTTTTAGATAGAAACTAGCAATATTCACGAGCATCGATTTTACAAGTCGTCGAAGATAGAGGAGAGAAAGGTGTAAACTTTTTCTCTCAGAACTTCACGAAAACTTGTATTCCGGCTCAACCCAACGGGATACATGGTTTTAGATCGAAACTAGCAAGATTCACGAGCATCGATTTTACAAGTCGTCCAAGAGTAGACGAGAGAAAGGTGTAAACTTTTTCTCTCAGAACTGCGCGAAAACTTGTATTCCGGCTCAAAACAACGGAATACATGGTTTTAGATCGAAACTAACAAGATTCACGAGCATCGATTTTACAAGTCGTCCAAGAGTAGACGAGAGAAAGGTGTAAACTTTTTCTCTCAGAACTTCACGAAAACTTGTATTCCGGCTCAAAACAATGGGATACATGGTTTTAGATCGAAACTAACAAGATTAACGAGCATCGATTTTACAAGTCGTCGAAGAGTAGAGGAGAGAAAGGTGTAAACTTTTTCTCTCAGAACTTCACGAAAAGTTGTATTCCGGCTCAAAACAACGGGATACATCGTTTTAGATCGAAACTAACAAGATTCACGAGCATCAATTTTACAAGTCGTCGAAGAGTTGAAGAGAATGGTGTAAAATTTTTCTCTCAGGACTGCGCTAAATCTTGTATTCCGGCTCAAAACAACCGGATACTTCGTTTTAGATCGAAACTAGCAAAATTCACGAGCATCGATTTTACAAGTCGTCGAAGAGTAGACGAGAGAAAGGTGTAAACTTTTTCTCTCAGAACTGCGCGAAAATTTGTATTCCGGCTCAAAACAACGGGATACATCGTTTCAGATAGAAACTAGCAATATTCACGAGCATCGATTTTACAAGTCGTCAAAGAGTAGAGGAGAGAAAGGTGTAAACTTTTTCTCTCAGAACTTCACGAAAACTTGTATTCCGGCTCAAAACAACGGGATACATGGTTTTAGATCGAAACTAGCAAGATTCACGAGCATCGATTTTACAAGTCGTCGAAGAGTAGAGGAGAGAAAGGTGTAAACTTTTTCTCTCAGAACTTCACGAAAACTTGTATTCCGGCTCAAAACACCGGGATACATGGTTTTAGATCGAAACTAGCAAGATTCATGAGCATCGATTTTACAAGTCGTACAAGAGTAGAGGAGAGAAAGGTGTAAACTTTTTCTCTCAGAACTGCGCGAAAACTTGTATTCCGGCTCAAAACAACGGGATACATGGTTTTAGATCGAAACTAACAACATTCACGAGCATCGATTTTACAAGTCGTCCAAGAGTAGACGAGAGAAAGGTGTAAACTTTTTCTCTCAGAACTTCACGAAAACTTGTATTCCGGCTCAAAACAACGGGATACATGGTTTTAGATCGAAACTAACAAGATTCACGAGCATCGATTTTACAAGTCGTCCAAGAGTAGACGAGAGAAAGGTGTAAACTTTTTCTCTCAGAACTTCACGAAAACTTGTATTCCGGCTCAAAACAACGGGATACATGGTTTTAGATCGAAACTAACAAGATTCATGAGCATCGATTTTACAAGTCGTCGAAGAGTAGAGGAGAGAAAGGTGTAAACTTTTTCTCTCAGAACTTCACGAAAACTTGTATTCCGGCTCAAAACAACGGGATACATGGTTTTAGATCGAAACTAACAAGATTCACGAGCATCAATTTTACAAGTCGTCGAAGAGTAGAAGAAAATTGTGTAAAATTTTTCTCTCAGGACTGCGCTAAATCTTGTATTCCGGCTCAAAACAACCGGATACATCGTTTTAGATCGAAACTAGCAAAATTCACGAGCGTCGATTTTACAAGTCGTCGAAGAGTAGACGAGAGAAAGGTGTAAACTTTTTCTCTCAGAACTGCGCGAAAATTTGTATTCCGGCTCAAAACAACGGGATACATCGTTTCAGATAGAAACTAGCAATATTCACGAGCATCGATTTTACAAGTCGTCGAAGAGTAGAGGAGAGAAAGCTGTAAACTTTTTCTCTCAGAACTTCATGAAAACTTGTATTCCGGCTCAAAACAACGGGATACATGGTTTTAGATAGAAACTAGCAATATTCACGAGCATCGATTTTACAAGTCGTCGAAGAGTAGACGAGAGAAAGGAGTAAACTTTTTCTCTCAGAACTGCGCGAAAATTTGTATTCCGGCTCAAAACAACGGGATACATCGTTTTAGATAGAAACTAGCAATATTCACGAGCATCGATTTTACAAGTCGTCGAAGAGTAGAGGAGAGAAAGGTGTAAACTTTTTCTCTCAGAACTTCACGAAAACTTGTATTCCGGCTCAAAACAACGGGATACATGGTTTTAGATCGAAACTAGGAAGATTCACGAGCATCGATTTTACAAGTCGTCCAAGAGTAGACGAGAGAAAGGTGTAAACTTTTTCTCTCAGAACTGCGCGAAAACTTGTATTCCGGCTAAAAACAACGGGATACATGGTTTTAGATCGAAACTAACAAGATTCCCGAGCATCGATTTTACAAGTCGTCCAAGAGTAGACGAGAGAAAGGTGTAAACTTTTTCTCTCAGAACTTCACGAAAACTTGTATTCCGGCTCAAAACAACGGGATACATGGTTTTAGATCGAAACTAACAAGATTCACGAGCATCGATTTTACAAGTCGTCGAAGAGTAGAGGAGAGAAAGGTGTAATCTTTTTCTCTCAGAACTTCACGAAAACTTGTATTCCGGCTCAAAACAACGGGATACATGGTTTTAGATCGAAAGTAACAAGATTCACGAGCATAAATTTTACAAGTCGTCGAAGAGTAGAAGAGAATGGTGTAAAATTTTTCTCTCAGGACTGCGCTAAATCTTGTATTCCGGCTCAAAACAACCGGATACATCGTTTTAGATCGAAACTAGCAAAATTCACGAGCATCGATTTTACAAGTCGTCGAAGAGTAGACGAGAGAAAGGTGTAAACTTTTTCTCTCAGAACTGCGCGAAAACTTGTATTCCGGCTCAAAACAACGGGATACATCGTATTAGATCGAAACTAGCAAGATTCACGAGTATCGATTTTACAAATCCTCGAAGAGTAGACGAGAGAAAGGTGTAAACTTTTTCTCTCAGAACTGCGCGAAAACTTGTATTCCGGCTCAAAACAACGGGATACATCGTTTTAGATAGATACTAGCAATATTCATGAGCATCGATTTTACAAGTCGTCGAAGAGTAGACGAGAGAAAGGTGTAAACTTTTTCTCTCAGAACTGCGCGAAAATTTGTATTCCGGCTCAAAACAACGGGGATACATCGTTTCAGATAGAAACTAGCAATATTCACGAGCATCGATTTTACAAGTCGTCGAAGAGTAGAGGAGAGAAAGGTGTAATCTTTTTCTCTCAGAACTTCACGAAAACTTGTATTCCGGCTCAAAACAACGGGATACATGGTTTTAGATCGAAAGTAACAAGATTCACGAGCATCAATTTTACAAGTCGTCGAAGAGTAGAAGAGAATGGTGTAAAATTTTTCTCTCAAGACTGCGCTAAATCTTGTATTCCGGCTCAAAACAACCGGATACATCGTTTTAGATCGAAACTAGCAAAATTCACGAGCATCGATTTTACAAGTCGTCGAAGAGTAGACGAGAGAAAGGTGTAAACTTTTTCTCTCAGAACTGCGCGAAAACTTGTATTCCGGCTCAAAACAACGGGATACATCGTATTAGATCGAAACTAGCAAGATTCACGAGTATCGAGTTTACAAATCCTCGAAGAGTAGACGAGAGAAAGGTGTAAACTTTTTCTCTCAGAACTGCGCGAAAACTTGTATTCCGGCTCAAAACAACGGGATACATCGTTTTAGATAGAAACTAGCAATATTCACGAGCATCGATTTTACAAGTCGTCGAAGAGTAGACGAGAGAAAGGTGTAAACTTTTTCTCTCAGAACTGCGCGAAAATTTGTATTCCGGCTCAAAACAACGGGATACATCGTTTCAGATAGAAACTAGCAATATTCACGAGCATCGATTTTACAAGTCGTCGAAGAGTAGAGGAGAGAAAGGTGTAAACTTTTTCTCTCAGAACTTCACGAAAACTTGTATTCCGGCTCAAAACAACGGGATACATGGTTTTAGATCGAAACTAGCAAGATTCACGAGCATAGATTTCACAAGTCGTCGAAGAGTAGAGGAGAGAAAGGTGTAAACATTTTCTCTCAGAACTTCACGAAAACTTGTATTCCGGCTCAAAACAACGGGATACATGGTTTTAGATCGAAACTAGGAAGATTCACGAGCATCGATTTTACAAGTCGTCCAAGAGTAGACGAGAGAAAGGTGTAAACTTTCTCTCTCAGAACTGCGCGAAAACTTGTATTCCGGCTAAAAACAACGGGATACATGGTTTTAGATCGAAACTAACAAGATTCCCGAGCATCGATTTTACAAGTCGTCCAAGAGTAGACGAGAGAAAGGTGTAAACTTTTTCTCTCAGAACTTCACGAAAACTTGTATTCCGGCTCAAAACAACGGGACACATGGTTTTAGATCGAAACTAACAAGATTCACGAGCACCGATTTTACAAGTCGTCGAAGAGTAGAGGAGAGAAAGGTGTAAACTTTTTCTCTCAGAACTTCACGAAAACTTGTATTCCGGCTCAAAACAACGGGATACATGGTTTTAGATCGAAAGTAACAAGATTCACGAGCATCAATTTTACAAGTCGTCGAAGAGTAGAAGAGAATGGTGTAAAATTTTTCTCTCAGGACTGCGCTAAATCTTGTATTCCGGCTCAAAACAACCGGATACATCGTTTTAGATCGAAACTAGCAAAATTCACGAGCATCGATTTTACAAGTCGTCGAAGAGTAGACGAGAGAAAGGTGTAAACTTTTTCTCTCAGAACTGCGCGAAAACTTGTATTCCGGCTCAAAACAACGGGATACATCGTATTAGATCGAAACTTGCAAGATTCACGAGTATCGATTTTACAAATCCTCGAAGAGTAGACGAGAGAAAGGTGTAAACTTTTTCTCTCAGAACTGCGCGAAAACTTGTATTCCGGCTCAAAACAACGGGATACATCGTTTTAGATAGAAACTAGCAATATTCACGAGCATCGAATTTACAAGTCGTCGAAGAGTAGACGAGAGAAAGGTGTAAACTTTTTCTCTCAGAACTGCGTGAAAATTTGTATTCCGGCTCAAAACAACGGGATACATCGTTTCAGATAGAAACTAGCAATATTCACGAGCATCGATTTTAAAGGTCGTCGAAGAGTAGAGGAGAGAAAGGTGTAAACTTTTTCTCTCAGAACTTCACGAAAACTTGTATTCCGGCTCAAAACAACGGGATACATGGTTTTAGATCGAAAAAAGCAAGATTCACGAGCATCGATTTTACAAGTCGTCGAAGAGTAGAGGAGAGAAAGGTGTAAACGTTTTCTCTCAGAACTTCACGAAAACTTGTATTCCGGCTCAAAACAACGGGATACATGGTTCTAGATCGAAACTAGCAAGATTCACGAGCATCGATTTTACAAGTCGTCGAAGATAGAGGAGAGAAAGGTGTAAACTTTTTCTCTCAGAACTTCACGAAAACTTGTATTCCGGCTCAACCCAACGGGATACATGGTTTTAGATCGAAACTACCAAGATTCACGAGCATCGATTTTACAAGTCGTCCAAGAGTAGACGAGAGAAAGGTGTAAACTTTTTCTCTCAGAACTGCGCGAAAACTTGTATTCCGGCTCAAAACAACGGAATACATGGTTTTAGATCGAAACTAACAAGATTCACGAGCATCGATTTTACAAGTCGTCGAAGAGTAGAGGAGAGAAAGGTGTAAACATTTTCTCTCAGAACTTCACGAAAACTTGTATTCCGGCTCAAAACAACGGGATACATGGTTTTAGATCGAAACTAACAAGATTCACGAGCATCGATTTTACAAGTCGTCGAAGAGTAGAGGAGAGAAAGGTGTAATCTTTTTCTCTCAGAACTTCACGAAAACTTGTATTCCGGCTCAAAACAACGGGATACATGGTTTTAGATCGAAAGTAACAAGATTCACGAGCATAAATTTTACAAGTCGTCGAAGAGTAGAAGAGAATGGTGTAAAATTTTTCTCTCAGGACTGCGCTAAATCTTGTATTCCGGCTCAAAACAACCGGATACATCGTTTTAGATCGAAACTAGCAAAATTCACGAGCATCGATTTTACAAGTCGTCGAAGAGTAGACGAGAGAAAGGTGTAAACTTTTTCTCTCAGAACTGCGCGAAAACTTGTATTCCGGCTCAAAACAACGGGATACATCGTATTAGATCGAAACTAGCAAGATTCACGAGTATCGATTTTACAAATCCTCGAAGAGTAGACGAGAGAAAGGTGTAAACTTTTTCTCTCAGAACTGCGCGAAAACTTGTATTCCGGCTCAAAACAACGGGATACATCGTTTTAGATAGATACTAGCAATATTCACGAGCATCGATTTTACAAGTCGTCGAAGAGTAGACGAGAGAAAGGTGTAAACTTTTTCTCTCAGAACTGCGCGAAAATTTGTATTCCGGCTCAAAACAACGGGATACATCGTTTCAGATAGAAACTAGCAATATTCACGAGCATCGATTTTACAAGTCGTCGAAGAGTAGAGGAGAGAAAGGTGTAAACTTTTTCTCTCAGAACTTCACGAAAACTTGTATTCCGGCTCAAAACAACGGGATACATGGTTTTAGATCGAAACTAGCCAGATTCACGAGCATCGATTTTACATGTCGTCCAAGAGTAGACGAGAGAAAGGTGTAAACTTTTTCTCTCAGAACTGCGCGAAAACTTGTATTCCGGCTCAAAACAACGAAATACATGGTTTTAGATCGAAACTAACAAGATTCACGAGCATCGATTTTACAAGTCGTCCAAGAGTAGACGAGAGAAAGGTGTAAACTTTTTCTCTCAGAACTTCACGAAAACTTATATTCCGGCTCAAAACAACGGGATACATGGTTTTAGATCGAAACTAACAAGATTTACGAGCATCGATTTTACAAGTCGTCGAAGAGTAGAGGAGAGAAAGGTGTAAACTTTTTCTCTCAGAACTTCACGAAAACTTGTATTCCGGCTCAAAACAACGGGATACATCGTTTTAGATCGAAACTAACAAGATTCACGAGTATCAATTTTACAAGTCGTCGAAGAGTTGAAGAGAATGGTGTAAAGTTTTTCTCTCAGGACTGCGCTAAATCTTGTCTTCCGGCTCAAAACAACCGGATACATCGTTTTAGATCGAAACTAGAAAAATTCACGAGCATCGATTTTACAAGTCGTCGAAGAGTAGACGAGAGAAAGGTGTAAACTTTTTCTCTCAGAACTGCGCGAAAATTTGTATTCCGGCTCAAAACAACGGGATACATCGTTTCAGATAGAAACTAGCAATATTCACGAGCATCGATTTTACAAGTCGTCGAAGAGTAGAGGAGAGAAAGGTGCAAACTTTTTCTCTCAGAACTTCACGAAAACTTGTATTCCGGCTCAAAACAACGGGATACATCGTTTCAGATAGAAACTAGCAATATTCACGAGCATCGATTTTACAAGTCGTCGAAGAGTAGAGGAGAGAAAGGTGTAAACTTTTTCTCTCAGAACTTCACGAAAACTTGTATTCCGGCTCAAAACAACGGGATACATGGTTTTAGATCGAAAAAAGCAAGATTCACGAGCATCGATTTTACAAGTCGTCGAAGAGTAGAGGAGAGAAAGATGTAAACTTTTTCTCTCAGAACTTCACGAAAACTTGTATTCCGGCTCAAAACAACGTGATACATGGTTTTAGATCGAAACTAACAAGATTCACGAGCATCGATTTTACAAGTCGTCGAAGAGTAGAGGAGAGAAAGGTGTAATCTTTTTCTCTCAGAACTTCACGAAAACTTGTATTCCGGTTCAAAACAACGGGATACATGGTTTTAGATCGAAAGTAACAAGATTCACGAGCATCAATTTTACAAGTCGTCGAAGAGTAGAAGAGAATGGTGTAAAATTTTTCTCTCAGGACTGCGCTAAATCTTGTATTCCGGCTCAAAACAACCGGATACATCGTTTTAGATCGAAACTAGCAAAATTCACGAGCATCGATTTTACAAGTCGTCGAAGAGTAGACGAGAGAAAGGTGTAAACTTTTTCTCTCAGAACTGCGCGAAAACTTGTATTCCGGCTCAAAACAACGGGATACATCGTATTAGATCGAAACTAGCAAGATTCACGAGTATCGATTTTACAAATCCTCGAAGAGTACACGAGAGAAAGGTGTAAACTTTTTCTCTCAGAACTGCGCGAAAACTTGTATTCCGGCTCAAAACAACGGGATACATCGTTTTAGATAGAAACTAGCAATATTCACGAGCATCGATTTTACAAGTCGTCGAAGAGTAGACGAGAGAAAGGTGTAAACTTTTTCTCTCACAACTGCGCGAAAATTTGTATTCCGGCTCAAAACAACGGGATACATCGTTTCAGATAGAAACTAGCAATATTCACGAGCATCGATTTTACAAGTCGTCGAAGAGTAGAGGAGAGAAAGGTGTAAACTTTTTCTCTCAGAACTTCACGAAAACTTGTATTCCGGCTCAAAACAACGGGATACATGGTTTTAGATCGAAACTAGCCAGATTCACGAGCATCGATTTTACATGTCGTCCAAGAGTAGACGAGAGAAAGGTGTAAACTTTTTCTCTCAGAACTGCGCGAAAACTTGTATTCCGGCTCAAAACAACGAAATACATGGTTTTAGATCGAAACTAACAAGATTCACGAGCATCGATTTTACAAGTCGTCCAAGAGTAGACGAGAGAAAGGTGTAAACTTTTTCTCTCAGAACTTCACGAAAACTTGTATTCCGGCTCAAAACAACGGGATACATCGTTTCAGATAGAAACTAGCAATATTCACGAGCATCGATTTTACAAGTCGTCGAAGAGTAGAGGAGAGAAAGGTGTAATCTTTTTCTCTCAGAACTTCACGAAAACTTGTATTCCGGCTCAAAACAACGGGATACATGGTTTTAGATCGAAAGTAACAAGATTCACGAGCATCAATTTTACAAGTCGTCGAAGAGTAGAAGAGAATGGTGTAAAATTTTTCTCTCAAGACTGCGCTAAATCTTGTATTCCGGCTCAAAACAACCGGATACATCGTTTTAGATCGAAACTAGCAAAATTCACGAGCATCGATTTTACAAGTCGTCGAAGAGTAGACGAGAGAAAGGTGTAAACTTTTTCTCTCAGAACTGCGCGAAAACTTGTATTCCGGCTCAAAACAACGGGATACATCGTATTAGATCGAAACTAGCAAGATTCACGAGTATCGAGTTTACAAATCCTCGAAGAGTAGACGAGAGAAAGGTGTAAACTTTTTCTCTCAGAACTGCGCGAAAACTTGTATTCCGGCTCAAAACAACGGGATACATCGTTTTAGATAGAAACTAGCAATATTCACGAGCATCGATTTTACAAGTCGTCGAAGAGTAGACGAGAGAAAGGTGTAAACTTTTTCTCTCAGAACTGCGCGAAAATTTGTATTCCGGCTCAAAACAACGGGATACATCGTTTCAGATAGAAACTAGCAATATTCACGAGCATCGATTTTACAAGTCGTCGAAGAGTAGAGGAGAGAAAGGTGTAAACTTTTTCTCTCAGAACTTCACGAAAACTTGTATTCCGGCTCAAAACAACGGGATACATGGTTTTAGATCGAAACTAGCAAGATTCACGAGCATAGATTTCACAAGTCGTCGAAGAGTAGAGGAGAGAAAGGTGTAAACATTTTCTCTCAGAACTTCACGAAAACTTGTATTCCGGCTCAAAACAACGGGATACATGGTTTTAGATCGAAACTAGGAAGATTCACGAGCATCGATTTTACAAGTCGTCCAAGAGTAGACGAGAGAAAGGTGTAAACTTTCTCTCTCAGAACTGCGCGAAAACTTGTATTCCGGCTAAAAACAACGGGATACATGGTTTTAGATCGAAACTAACAAGATTCCCGAGCATCGATTTTACAAGTCGTCCAAGAGTAGACGAGAGAAAGGTGTAAACTTTTTCTCTCAGAACTTCACGAAAACTTGTATTCCGGCTCAAAACAACGGGACACATGGTTTTAGATCGAAACTAACAAGATTCACGAGCACCGATTTTACAAGTCGTCGAAGAGTAGAGGAGAGAAAGGTGTAAACTTTTTCTCTCAGAACTTCACGAAAACTTGTATTCCGGCTCAAAACAACGGGATACATGGTTTTAGATCGAAAGTAACAAGATTCACGAGCATCAATTTTACAAGTCGTCGAAGAGTAGAAGAGAATGGTGTAAAATTTTTCTCTCAGGACTGCGCTAAATCTTGTATTCCGGCTCAAAACAACCGGATACATCGTTTTAGATCGAAACTAGCAAAATTCACGAGCATCGATTTTACAAGTCGTCGAAGAGTAGACGAGAGAAAGGTGTAAACTTTTTCTCTCAGAACTGCGCGAAAACTTGTATTCCGGCTCAAAACAACGGGATACATCGTATTAGATCGAAACTTGCAAGATTCACGAGTATCGATTTTACAAATCCTCGAAGAGTAGACGAGAGAAAGGTGTAAACTTTTTCTCTCAGAACTGCGCGAAAACTTGTATTCCGGCTCAAAACAACGGGATACATCGTTTTAGATAGAAACTAGCAATATTCACGAGCATCGAATTTACAAGTCGTCGAAGAGTAGACGAGAGAAAGGTGTAAACTTTTTCTCTCAGAACTGCGTGAAAATTTGTATTCCGGCTCAAAACAACGGGATACATCGTTTCAGATAGAAACTAGCAATATTCACGAGCATCGATTTTAAAGGTCGTCGAAGAGTAGAGGAGAGAAAGGTGTAAACTTTTTCTCTCAGAACTTCACGAAAACTTGTATTCCGGCTCAAAACAACGGGATACATGGTTTTAGATCGAAAAAAGCAAGATTCACGAGCATCGATTTTACAAGTCGTCGAAGAGTAGAGGAGAGAAAGGTGTAAACGTTTTCTCTCAGAACTTCACGAAAACTTGTATTCCGGCTCAAAACAACGGGATACATGGTTCTAGATCGAAACTAGCAAGATTCACGAGCATCGATTTTACAAGTCGTCGAAGATAGAGGAGAGAAAGGTGTAAACTTTTTCTCTCAGAACTTCACGAAAACTTGTATTCCGGCTCAACCCAACGGGATACATGGTTTTAGATCGAAACTACCAAGATTCACGAGCATCGATTTTACAAGTCGTCCAAGAGTAGACGAGAGAAAGGTGTAAACTTTTTCTCTCAGAACTGCGCGAAAACTTGTATTCCGGCTCAAAACAACGGAATACATGGTTTTAGATCGAAACTAACAAGATTCACGAGCATCGATTTTACAAGTCGTCCAAGAGTAGACGAGAGAAAGGTGTAAACTTTTTCTCTCAGAACATCACGAAAACTTGTATTCCGGCTCAAAACAATGGGATACATGGTTTTAGATCGAAACTAACAAGATTTACGAGCATCGATTTTACAAGTCGTCGAAGAGTAGAGGAGAGAAAGGTGTAAACTTTTTCTCTCAGAACTTCACGAAAACTTGTATTCCGGCTCAAAACAACGGGATACATCGTTTTAGATCGAAACTAACAAGATTCACGAGCATCAATTTTACAAGTCGTCGAAGAGTTGAAGAGAATGGTGTAAAATTTTTCTCTCAGGACTGCGCTAAATCTTGTATTCCGGCTCAAAACAACCGGATACTTCGTTTTAGATCGAAACTAGCAAAATTCACGAGCATCGATTTTACAAGTCGTCGAAGAGTAAACGAGAGAAAGGTGTAAACTTTTTCTCTCAGAACTGCGCGAAAATTTGTATTCCGGCTCAAAACAACGGGATACATCGTTTCAGATAGAAACTAGCAATATTCACGAGCATCGATTTTACAATTCGTCGAAGAGTAGAGGAGAGAAAGGTGTAAACTTTTTCTCTCAGAACTTCACGAAAACTTGTATTCCGGCTCAAAACAACAGGATACATGGTTTTAGATCGAAACTAGCAAGATTCACGAGCATCGATTTTACAAGTCGTCGAAGAGTAGAGGAGAGAAAGGTGTAAACTTTTTCTCTCAGAACTTCACGAAAACTTGTATTCCGGCTCAAAACACCGGGATACATGGTTTTAGATCGAAACTAGCAAGATTCATGAGCATCGATTTTAGAAGTCGTACAAGAGTAGAGGAGAGAAAGGTGTAAACTTTTTCTCTCAGAACTGCGCGAAAACTTGTATTCCGGCTCAAAACAACGGGATACATGGTTTTAGATCGAAACTAACAACATTCACGAGCATCGATTTTACAAGTCGTCCAAGAGTAGACGAGAGAAAGGTGTAAACTTTTTCTCTCAGAACTTCACGAAAACTTGTATTCCGGCTCAAAACAACGGGATACATGGTTTTAGATCGAAACTAACAAGATTCACGAGCATCGATTTTACAAGTCGTCGAAGAGTAGAGGAGAGAAAGGTGTAAACTTTTTCTCTCAGAACTTCACGAAAACTTGTATTCCGGCTCAAAACAACGGGATACATGGTTTTAGATCGAAACTAGCAAGATTCAGGAGCATCGATTTTACAAGTCGTCCAAGAGTAGACGAGAGAAAGGTGTAAACTTTTTCTCTCAGAACTGCGCGAAAACTTGTATTCCGGCTCAAAACAACGGGATACATGGTTTTAGATCGAAACTAACAAGATTCACGAGCATCGATTTTACAAGTCGTCCAAGAGTAGACGAGAGAAAGGTGTAAACTTTTTCTCTCAGAACTTCACGAAAACTTGTATTCCGGCTCAAAACAACGGGATACATGGTTTTAGATCGAAACTAACAAGATTCATGAGCATCGATTTTACAAGTCGTCGAAGAGTAGAGGAGAGAAAGGTGTAAACTTTTTCTCTCAGAACTTCACGAAAACTTGTATTCCGGCTCAAAACAACGGGATACATGGTTTTAGATCGAAACTAACAAGATTCACGAGCATCAATTTTACAAGTCGTCGAAGAGTAGAAGAAAATTGTGTAAAATTTTTCTCTCAGGACTGCGCTAAATCTTGTATTCCGGCTCAAAACAACCGGATACATCGTTTTAGATCGAAACTAGCAAAATTCACGAGCATCGATTTTACAAGTCGTCGAAGAGTAGACGAGAGAAAGGTGTAAACTTTTTCTCTCAGAACTGCGCGAAAATTTGTATTCCGGCTCAAAACAACGGGATACATCGTTTCAGATAGAAACTAGCAATATTCACGAGCATCGATTTTACAAGTCGTCGAAGAGTAGAGGAGAGAAAGGTGTAAACTTTTTCTCTCAGAACTTCACGAAAACTTGTATTCCGGCTCAAAACAACGGGATACATGGTTTTAGATCGAAAAAAGCAAGATTCACGAGCATCGATTTTACAAGTCGTCGAAGAGTAGAGGAGAGAAAGGTGTAAACTTTTTCTCTCAGAACTTCACGAAAACTTGTATTCCGGCTCAAAACAACGGGATACATGGTTCTAGATCGAAACTAGCAAGATTCACGAGCATCGATTTTACAAGTCGTCGAAGATAGAGGAGAGAAAGGTGTAAACTTTTTCTCTCAGAACTTCACGAAAACTTGTATTCCGGCTCAACCCAACGGGATACATGGTTTTAGATCGAAACTAGCAAGATTCACGAGCATCGATTTTACAAGTCGTCCAAGAGTAGACGAGAGAAAGGTGTAAACTTTTTCTCTCAGAACATCACGAAAACTTGTATTCCGGCTCAAAACAATGGGATACATGGTTTTAGATCGAAACTAACAAGATTTACGAGCATCGATTTTACAAGTCGTCGAAGAGTAGAGGAGAGAAAGGTGTAAACTTTTTCTCTCAGAACTTCACGAAAACTTGTATTCCGGCTCAAAACAACGGGATACATCGTTTTAGATCGAAACTAACAAGATTCACGAGCATCAATTTTACAAGTCGTCGAAGAGTTGAAGAGAATGGTGTAAAATTTTTCTCTCAGGACTGCGCTAAATCTTGTATTCCGGCTCAAAACAACCGGATACTTCGTTTTAGATCGAAACTAGCAAAATTCACGAGCATCGATTTTACAAGTCGTCGAAGAGTAAACGAGAGAAAGGTGTAAACTTTTTCTCTCAGAACTGCGCGAAAATTTGTATTCCGGCTCAAAACAACGGGATACATCGTTTCAGATAGAAACTAGCAATATTCACGAGCATCGATTTTACAAGTCGTCGAAGAGTAGAGGAGAGAAAGGTGTAAACTTTTTCTCTCAGAACTTCACGAAAACTTGTATTCCGGCTCAAAACAACGGGATACATGGTTTTAGATCGAAACTAGCAAGATTCACGAGCATCGATTTTACAAGTCGTACAAGAGTAGAGGAGAGAAAGGTGTAAACTTTTTCTCTCAGAACTGCGCGAAAACTTGTATTCCGGCTCAAAACAACGGGATACATGGTTTTAGATCGAAACTAACAACATTCACGAGCATCGATTTTACAAGTCGTCCAAGAGTAGACGAGAGAAAGGTGTAAACTTTTTCTCTCAGAACTTCACGAAAACTTGTATTCCGGCTCAAAACAACGGGATACATGGTTTTAGATCGAAACTAACAAGATTCACGAGCATCAATTTTATAAGTCGTCGAAGAGTAGAAGAAAATTGTGTAAAATTTTTCTCTCAGGACTGCGCTAAATCTTGTATTCCGGCTCAAAACAACCGGATACATCGTTTTAGATCGAAACTAGCAAAATTCACGAGCATCGATTTTACAAGTCGTCGAAGAGTAGACGAGAGAAAGGTGTAAACTTTTTCTCTCAGAACTGCGCGAAAATTTGTATTCCGGCTCAAAACAACGGGATACATCGTTTCAGATAGAAACTAGCAATATTCACGAGCATCGATTTTACAAGTCGTCGAAGAGTAGAGGAGAGAAAGGTGTAAACTTTTTCTCTCAGAACTTCACGAAAACTTGTATTCCGGCTCAAAACAACGGGATACATGGTTTTAGATCGAAAAAAGCAAGATTCACGAGCATCGATTTTACAAGTCGTCGAAGAGTAGAGGAGAGAAAGGTGTAAACTTTTTCTCTCAGAACTTCACGAAAACTTGTATTCCGGCTCAAAACAACGGGATACATGGTTCTAGATCGAAACTAGCAAGATTCACGAGCATCGATTTTACAAGTCGTCGAAGATAGAGGAGAGAAAGGTGTAAACTTTTTCTCTCAGAACTTCACGAAAACTTGTATTCCGGCTCAACCCAACGGGATACATGGTTTTAGATCGAAACTAGCAAGATTCACGAGCATCGATTTTACAAGTCGTCCAAGAGTAGACGAGAGAAAGGTGTAAACTTTTTCTCTCAGAACTGCGCGAAAACTTGTATTCCGGCTCAAAACAACGGAATACATGGTTTTAGATCGAAACTAACAAGATTCACGAGCATCGATTTTACAAGTCGTCCAAGAGTAGACGAGAGAAAGGTGTAAACTTTTTCTCTCAGAACATCACGAAAACTTGTATTCCGGCTCAAAACAATGGGATACATGGTTTTAGATCGAAACTAACAAGATTTACGAGCATCGATTTTACAAGTCGTCGAAGAGTAGAGGAGAGAAAGGTGTAAACTTTTTCTCTCAGAACTTCACGAAAACTTGTATTCCGGCTCAAAACAACGGGATACATCGTTTTAGATCGAAACTAACAAGATTCACGAGCATCAATTTTACAAGTCGTCGAAGAGTTGAAGAGAATGGTGTAAAATTTTTCTCTCAGGACTGCGCTAAATCTTGTATTCCGGCTCAAAACAACCGGATACTTCGTTTTAGATCGAAACTAGCAAAATTCACGAGCATCGATTTTACAAGTCGTCGAAGAGTAAACGAGAGAAAGGTGTAAACTTTTTCTCTCAGAACTGCGCGAAAATTTGTATTCCGGCTCAAAACAACGGGATACATCGTTTCAGATAGAAACTAGCAATATTCACGAGCATCGATTTTACAAGTCGTCGAAGAGTAGAGGAGAGAAAGGTGTAAACTTTTTCTCTCAGAACTTCACGAAAACTTGTATTCCGGCTCAAAACAACGGGATACATGGTTTTAGATCGAAACTAGCAAGATTCACGAGCATCGATTTTACAAGTCGTCGAAGAGTAGAGGAGAGAAAGGTGTAAACTTTTTCTCTCAGAACTTCACGAAAACTTGTATTCCGGCTCAAAACACCGGGATACATGGTTTTAGATCGAAACTAGCAAGATTCATGAGCATCGATTTTAGAAGTCGTACAAGAGTAGAGGAGAGAAAGGTGTAAACTTTTTCTCTCAGAACTGCGCGAAAACTTGTATTCCGGCTCAAAACAACGGGATACATGGTTTTAGATCGAAACTAACAACATTCACGAGCATCGATTTTACAAGTCGTCCAAGAGTAGACGAGAGAAAGGTGTAAACTTTTTCTCTCAGAACTTCACGAAAACTTGTATTCCGGCTCAAAACAACGGGATACATGGTTTTAGATCGAAACTAACAAGATTCACGAGCATCGATTTTACAAGTCGTCGAAGAGTAGAGGAGAGAAAGGTGTAAACTTTTTCTCTCAGAACTTCACGAAAACTTGTATTCCGGCTCAAAACAACGGGATACATGGTTTTAGATGGAAACTAGCAAGATTGAGGAGCATCGATTTTACAAGTCGTCCAAGAGTAGACGAGAGAAAGGTGTAAACTTTTTCTCTCAGAACTGCGCGAAAACTTGTATTCCGGCTCAAAACAACGGGATACATGGTTTTAGATCGAAACTAACAAGATTCACGAGCATCAATTTTACAAGTCGTCCAAGAGTAGACGAGAGAAAGGTGTAAACTTTTTCTCTCAGAACTTCACGAAAACTTGTATTCCGGCTCAAAACATCGGGATACATGGTTTTAGATCGAAACTAACAAGATTCATGAGCATCGATTTTACAAGTCGTCGAAGAGTAGAGGAGAGAAAGGTGTAAACTTTTTCTCTCAGAACTTCACGAAAACTTGTATTCCGGCTCAAAACAACGGGATACATGGTTTTAGATCGAAACTAACAAGATTCACGAGCATCAATTTTACAAGTCGTCGAAGAGTAGAAGAAAATTGTGTAAAATTTTTCTCTCAGGACTGCGCTAAATCTTGTATTCCGGCTCAAAACAACCGGATACATCGTTTTAGATCGAAACTAGCAAAATTCACGAGCATCGATTTTACAAGTCGTCGAAGAGTAGACGAGAGAAAGGTGTAAACTTTTTCTCTCAGAACTGCGCGAAAATTTGTATTCCGGCTCAAAACAACGGGACACATCGTTTCAGATAGAAACTAGCAATATTCACGAGCATCGATTTTACAAGTCGTCGAAGAGTAGAGGAGAGAAAGGTGTAAACTTTTTCTCTCAGAACTTCATGAAAACTTGTATTCCGGCTCAAAACAACGGGATACATGGTTTTAGATAGAAACTAGCAATATTCACGAGCATCGATTTTACAAGTCGTCGAAGATAGAGGAGAGAAAGGTGTAAACTTTTTCTCTCAGAACTTCACGAAAACTTGTATTCCGGCTCAACCCAACGGGATACATGGTTTTAGATCGAAATTAGCAAGATTCACGAGCATCGATTTTACAAGTCGTCCAAGAGTAGACGAGAGAAAGGTGTAAACTTTTTCTCTCAGAACTGCGCGAAAACTTGTATTCCGGCTCAAAACAACGGAATACATGGTTTTAGATCGAAACTAACAAGATTCACGAGCATCGATTTTACAAGTCGTCCAAGAGTAGACGAGAGAAAGGTGTAAACTTTTTCTCTCAGAACTTCACGAAAACTTGTATTCCGGCTCAAAACAATGGGATACATAGTTTTAGATCGAAACTAACAAGATTTACGAGCATCGATTTTACAAGTCGTCGAAGAGTAGAGGAGAGAAAGGTGTAAACTTTTTCTCTCAGAACTTCACGAAAACTTGTATTCCGCTCAAAACAACGGGATACATCGTTTTAGATCGAAACTAACAAGATTCACGAGCATCAATTTTACAAGTCGTCGAAGAGTTGAAGAGAATGGTGTAAAATGTTTCTCTCAGGACTGCGCTAAATCTTGTATTCCGGCTCAAAACAACCGGATACTTCGTTTTAGATCGAAACTAGCAAAATTCACGAGCATCGATTTTACAAGTCGTCGAAGAGTAGACGAGAGAAAGGTGTAAACTTTTTCCCTCAGAACTGCGCGAAAATTTGTATTCCAAATCAAAACAACGGGATACATCGTTTCAGATAGAAACTAGCAATATTCACGAGCATCGATTTTACAAGTCGTCGAAGAGTAGAGGAGAGAAAGGTGTAAACTTTTTCTCTCAGAACTTCACGAAAACTTGTATTCCGGCTCAAAACAACGGGATACATGGTTTTAGATCGAAACTAGCAAGATTCACGAGCATCGATTTTACAAGTCGTCGAAGAGTAGAGGAGAGAAAGGTGTAAACTTTTTCTCTCAGAACTTCACGAAAACTTGTATTCCGGCTCAAAACACCGGGATACATGGTTTTAGATCGAAACTAGCAAGATTCATGAGCATCGATTTTACAAGTCGTACAAGAGTAGAGGAGAGAAAGGTGTAAACTTTTTCTCTCAGAACTGCGCGAAAACTTGTATTCCGGCTCAAAAAAACGGGATACATGGTTTTAGATCGAAACTAACAACATTCACGAGCATCGATTTTACAAGTCGTCCAAGAGTAGACGAGAGAAAGGTGTAAACTTTTTCTCTCAGAACTTCACGAAAACTTGTATTCCGGCTCAAAACAACGGGATACATGGTTTTAGATCGAAACTAACAAGATTCACGAGCATCGATTTTACAAGTCGTCGAAGAGTAGAGGAGAGAAAGGTGTAAACTTTTTCTCTCAGAACTTCACGAAAACTTGTATTCCGGCTCAAAACAACGGGATACATGGTTTTAGATCGAAACTAGCAAGATTCAGGAGCATCGATTTTACAAGTCGTCCAAGAGTAGACGAGAGAAAGGTGTAAACTTTTTCTCTCAGAACTGCGCGAAAACTTGTATTCCGGCTCAAAACAACGGGACACATGGTTTTAGATCGAAACTAACAAGATTCACGAGCATCGATTTTACAAGTCGTCCAAGAGTAGACGAGAGAAAGTTGTAAACTTTTTCTCTCAGAACTTCACGAAAACTTGTATTCCGGCTCAAAACAACGGGATACATGGTTTTAGATCGAAACTAACAAGATTCATGAGCATCGATTTTACAAGTCGTCGAAGAGTAGAGGAGAGAAAGGTGTAAACTTTTTCTCTCAGAACTTCACGAAAACTTGTATTCCGGCTCAAAACAACGGGATACATGGTTTTAGATCGAAACTAACAAGATTCACGAGCATCAATTTTACAAGTCGTCGAAGAGTAGAAGAAAATTGTGTAAAATTTTTCTCTCAGGACTGCGCTAAATCGTGTATTCCGGCTCAAAACAACCGGATACATCGTTTTAGATCGAAACTAGCAAAATTCACGAGCATCGATTTTACAAGTCGTCGAAGAGTAGACGAGAGAAAGGTGTAAACTTTTTCTCTCAGAACTGCGCGAAAATTTGTATTCCGGCTCAAAACAACGGGATACATCGTTTCAGATAGAAACCAGCAATATTCACGAGCATCGATTTTACAAGTCGTCGAAGAGTAGAGGAGAGAAAGGTGTAAACTTTTTCTCTCAGAACTTCATGAAAACTTGTATTCCGGCTCAAAACAACGGGATACATGGTTTTAGATAGAAACTAGCAATATTCACGAGCATCGATTTTACAAGTCGTCGAAGAGTAGACGAGAGAAAGGTGTAAACTTTTTCTCTCAGAACTGCGCGAAAATTTGTATTCCGGCTCAAAACAACGGGATACATCGTTTCAGATAGAAACTAGCAATATTCACGAGCATCGATTTTACAAGTCGTCGAAGAGTAGAGGAGAGAAAGGTGTAAACTTTTTCTCTCAGAACTTCACGAAAACTTGTATTCCGGCTCAAAACAACGGGATACATGGTTTTAGATCGAAACTAGGAAGATTCACGAGCATCGATTTTACAAGTCGTCCAAGAGTAGACGAGAGAAAGGTGTAAACTTTTTCTCTCAGAACTGCGCGAAAACTTGTATTCCGGCTCAAAACAACGGGATACATGGTTTTAGATCGAAACTAACAAGATTCACGAGCATCGATTTTACAAGTCGTCGAAGAGTAGAGGAGAGAAAGGTGTAATCTTTTTCTCTCAGAACTTCACGAAAACTTGTATTCCGGCTCAAAACAACGGGATACATGGTTTTAGATCGAAAGTAACAAGATTCACGAGCATAAATTTTACAAGTCGTCGAAGAGTAGAAGAGAATGGTGTAAAATTTTTCTCTCAGGACTGCGCTAAATCTTGTATTCCGGCTCAAAACAACCGGATACATCGTTTTAGATCGAAACTAGCAAAATTCACGAGCATCGATTTTACATGTCGTCGAAGAGTAGACGAGAGAAAGGTGTAAACTTTTTCTCTCAGAACTGCGCGAAAACTTGTATTCCGGCTCAAAACAACGGGATACATCGTATTAGATCGAAACTAGCAAGATTCACGAGTATCGATTTTACAAATCCTCGAAGAGTAGACGAGAGAAAGGTGTAAACTTTTTCTCTCAGAACTGCGCGAAAACTTGTATTCCGGCTCAAAACAACGGGATACATCGTTTTAGATAGAAACTAGCAATATTCACGAGCATCGATTTTACAAGTCGTCGAAGAGTAGACGAGAGAAAGGTGTAAACTTTTTCTCTCAGAACTGCGCGAAAATTTGTATTCCGGCTCAAAACAACGGGATACATCGTTTCAGATAGAAACTAGCAATATTCACGAGCATCGATTTTACAAGTCGTCGAAGAGTAGAGGAGAGAAAGGTGTAAACTTTTTCTCTCAGAACTTCACGAAAACTTGTATTCCGGCTCAAAACAACGGGATACATGGTTTTAGATCGAAACTAGCCAGATTCACGAGCATCGATTTTACATGTCGTCCAAGAGTAGACGAGAGAAAGGTGTAAACTTTTTCTCTCAGAACTGCGCGAAAACCTGTATTCCGGCTCAAAACAACGGAATACATGGTTTTAGATCGAAACTAACAAGATTCACGAGCATCGATTTTACAAGTCGTCAGAGAGTAGACGAGAGAAAGGTGTAAACTTTTTCTCTCAGAACTTCACGAAAACTTATATTCCGGCTCAAAACAACGGGATACATGGTTTTAGATCGAAACTAACAAGATTTACGAGCATCGATTTTACAAGTCATCGAAGAGTAGAGGAGAGAAAGGTGTAAACTTTTTCTCTCAGAACTTCACGAAAACTTGTATTCCGGCTCAAAACAACGGGATACATCGTTTTAGATCGAAACTAACAAGATTCACGAGCATCAATTTTACAAGTCGTCGAAGAGTTGAAGAGAATGGTGTAAAGTTTTTCTCTCAGGACTGCGCTAAATCTTGTCTTCCGGCTCAAAACAACCGGATACATCGTTTTAAATCGAAACTAGAAAAATTCACGAGCATCGATTTTACAAGTCGTCGAAGAGTAGACGAGAGAAAGGTGTAAACTTTTTCTCTCAGAACTGCGCGAAAATTTGTATTCCGGCTCAAAACAACGGGATACATCGTTTCAGATAGAAACTAGCAATATTCACGAGCATCGATTTTACAAGTCGTCGAAGAGTAGAGGAGAGAAAGGTGTAAACTTTTTCTCTCAGAACTTCACGAAAACTTGTATTCCGGCTCAAAACAACGGGATACATCGTTTCAGATAGAAACTAGCAATATTCACGAGCATCGATTTTACAAGTCGTCGAAGAGTAGAGGAGAGAAAGGTGTAAACTTATTCTCTCAGAACTTCACGAAAACTTGTATTCCGGCTCAAAACAACGGGATACATGGTTTTAGATCGAAAAAAGCAAGATTCACGAGCATCGATTTTACAAGTCGTCGAAGAGTAGAGGAGAGAAAGATGTAAACTTTTTCTCTCAGAACTTCACGAAAACTTGTATTCCGGCTCAAAACAACGGGATACATGGTTTTAGATCGAAACTAGCAAGATTCACGAGCATCGATTTTACAAGTCGTCGAAGAGTAGAGGAGAGAAAGGTGTAAACTTTTTCTCTCAGAACTTCACGAAAACTTGTATTCCGGCTCAAAACAACGGGATACATGGTTTTAGATCGAAACTAGGAAGATTCACGAGCATCGATTTTACAAGTCGTCCAAGAGTAGACGAGAGAAAGGTGTAAACTTTTTCTCTCAGAACTGCGCGAAAACTTGTATTCCGGCTAAAAACAACGGGATACATGGTTTTAGATCGAAACTAACAAGATTCCCGAGCATCGATTTTACAAGTCGTCCAAGAGTAGACGAGAGAAAGGTGTAAACTTTTTCTCTCAGAACTTCACGAAAACTTGTATTCCGGCTCAAAACAACGGGATACATGGTTTTAGATCGAAACTAACAAGATTCACGAGCATCGATTTTACAAGTCGTCGAAGAGTAGAGGAGAGAAAGGTGTAATCTTTTTCTCTCAGAACTTCACGAAAACTTGTATTCCGGCTCAAAACAACGGGATACATGGTTTTAGATCGAAAGTAACAAGATTCACGAGCATCAATTTTACAAGTCGTCGAAGAGTAGAAGAGAATGGTGTAAAATTTTTCTCTCAGGACTGCGCTAAATCTTGTATTCCGGCTCAAAACAACCGGATACATCGTGTTAGATCGAAACTAGCAAAATTCACGAGCATCGATTTTACAAGTCGTCGAAGAGTAGACGAGAGAAAGGTGTATACTTTTTCTCTCAGAACTGCGCGAAAACTTGTATTCCGGCTCAAAACAACGGGATACATCGTATTAGATCGAAACTAGCAAGATTCACGAGTATCAATTTTACAAATCCTCGAAGAGTAGACGAGAGAAAGGTGTAAACTTTTTCTCTCAGAACTGCGCGAAAACTTGTATTCCGGCTCAAAACAACGGGATACATCGTTTTAGATAGAAACTAGCAATATTCACGAGCATCGATTTTACAAGTCGTCGAAGAGTAGACGAGAGAAAGGTGTAAACTTTTTCTCTCAGAACTGCGCGAAAATTTGTATTCCGGCTCAAAACAACGGGATACATCGTTTCAGATAGAAACTAGCAATATTCACGAGCATCGATTTTACAAGTCGTCGAAGAGTAGAGGAGAGAAAGGTGTAAACTTTTTCTCTCAGAACTACACGAAAACTTGTATTCCGGCTCAAAACAACGGGATACATGGTTTTAGATCGAAACTAACAAGATTCACGAGCATCGATTTTACAAGTCGTCCAAGAGTAGACGAGAGAAAGGTGTAAACTTTTTCTCTCAGAACTTCACGAAAACTTGTATTCCGGCTCAAAACAACGGGATACATCGTTTCAGATAGAAACTAGCAATATTCACGAGCATCGATTTTACAAGTCGTCGAAGAGTAGAGGAGAGAAAGGTGTAAACTTTTTCTCTCAGAACTTCACGAAAACTTGTATTCCGGCTCAAAACAACGGGATACATGGTTTTAGATCGAAAAAAGCAAGATTCACGAGCATCGATTTTACAAGTCGTTGAAGAGTAGAGGAGAGAAAGATGTAAACTTTTTCTCTCAGAACTTCACGAAAACTTGTATTCCGGCTCAAAACAACGGGATACATGGTTTTAGATCGAAACTAGCAAGATTCACGAGCATCGATTTTACAAGTCGTCGAAGAGTAGAGGAGAGAAAGGTGTAAACTTTTTCTCTCAGAACTTCACGAAAACTTGTATTGCGGCTCAACCCAACGGGATACATGGTTTTAGATCGAAACTAGCAAGATTCACGAGCATCGATTTTACAAGTCGTCCAAGAGTAGACGAGAGAATGGTGTAAACTTTTTCTCTCAGAACTGCGCGAAAACTTGTATTCCGGCTCAAAACAACGGAATACATGGTTTTAGATCGAAACTAACAAGATTCACGAGCATCGATTTTACAAGTCGTCCAAGAGTAGACGAGAGAAAGGTGTAAACTTTTTCTCTCAGAACTTCACGAAAACTTGTATTCCGGCTCAAAACAACGGGATACATGGTTTTAGATCGAAACTAACAAGATTCACGAGCATCGATTTTACAAGTCGTCGAAGAGTAGAGGAGAGAAAGGTGTAAATTTTTCTCTCAGAACTTCACGAAAACTTGTATTCCGGCTCAAAACAACGGGATACATGGTTTTAGATCGAAAGTAACAAGATTCACGAGCATCAATTTTACAAGTCGTCGAAGAGTAGAAGAGAATGGTGTAAAATTTTTCTTTCAGGACTGCGCTAAATCTTGTATTCCGGCTCAAAACAACCGGATACATTGTTTTAGATCGAAACTAGCAAAATTCACGAGCATCGATTTTACAAGTCGTCGAAGAGTAGACGAGAGAAAGGTGTAAACTTTTTCTCTCAGAACTGCGCGAAAACTTGTATTCCCTCTCAAAACAACGGGATACATCGTTTTAGATCGAAACTAGCAAAACTCATGAGCATCGATTTTACAAGTTGTCGAAGAGTAGACGAGAGAAAGGTGTAAACTTTTTCTCTCAGAACTGCGCGAAAACTTGTATTCCGGCTCAAAACAACGGGATACATCGTATTAGATCGAAACTAGCAAGATTCACGAGTATCGATTTTACAAATCCTCGAAGAGTAGACGAGAGAAAGGTGTAAACTTTTTCTCTCAGAACTGCGCGAAAACTTGTATTCCGGCTCAAAACAACGGGATACATCGTTTTAGATCGAAACTAGCAAGATTCACGAGTATCGATTTTACAAATCCTCGAAGAGTAGACGAGAGAAAGGTGTAAAATTTTTCTCTCAGGACTGCGCTAAATCTTGTATTCCGGCTCAAAACAACCGGATACATCGTTTTAGATCGAAACTAGCAAAATTCACGAGCATCGATTTTACAAGTCGTCCAAGAGTAGACGAGAGAAAGGTGTAAACTTTTTCTCTCAGAACTGCGCGAAAACTTGTATTCCGGCTAAAAACAACGGGATACATGGTTTTAGATCGAAACTAACAAGATTCCCGAGCATCGATTTTACAAGTCGTCGAAGAGTAGACGAGAGAAAGGTGTAAACTTTTTCTCTCAGAACTGCGCTAAATCTTGTCTTCCGGCTCAAAACAACCGGATACATCGTTTTAGATCGAAACTAGAAAAATTCACAAGCATCGATTTTACAAATCGTCGAAGAGTAGACGAGAGAAAGGTGTAAACTTTTTCTCTCAGAACTGCGCGAAAATTTGTATTCCGGCTCAAAACAACGGGATACATCGTTTCAGATAGAAACTAGCAATATTCACGAGCATCGATTTTACAAGTCGTCGAAGAGTAGAGCAGAGAAAGGTGTAAACTTTTTCTCTCAGAACTTCACGAAAACTTGTATTCCGGCTCAAAACAACGGGATACATGGTTTTAGATCGAAACTAGCAAGATTCACGAGCATCGATTTTACAAGTCGTCGAAGAGTAGAGGAGAGAAAGGTGTAAACTTTTTCTCTCAGAACTTCACGAAAACTTGTATTCCGGCTCAAAACAACGGGATACATGGTTTTAGATCGAAAGTAACAATATTCACGAGCATCAATTTTACAAGTCGTCGAAGAGTAGAAGAGAAAGGTGTAAAATTTTTCTCTCAGGACTGCGCTAAATCTTGTATTCCGGCTCAAAACAACCGGATACATCGTTTTAGATCGAAACTAGCAAAATTCACGAGCATCGATTTTACAAGTCGTCGAAGAGTAGACGAGAGAAAGGTGTAAACTTTTTCTCTCAGAACTGCGCGAAAACTTGTATTCCGGCTCAAAACAACGGGATACATCGTTTTAGATCGAAACTAGCAAAACTCACGAGCATCGATTTTACAAGTCGTCGAAGAGTAAACGAGAGAAAGGTGTGAACTTTTTCTCTCAGAACTGCGCGAAAACTTGTATTCCGGCTCAAAACAAAGGGATACATCGTTTTAGATCGAAACTAGCAAAATTCACGAGCATCGATTTTACAAGTCGTCGAAGAGTAGACGAGAGAAAGGTGTAAACTTTTTCTCTCAGAACTGCGCGAAAATTTGTATTCCGGCTCAAAACAACGGGATACATCGTTTCAGATAGAAACTAGCAATATTCACGAGCATCGATTTTACAAGTCGTCGAAGAGTAGAGGAGAGAAAGGTGTAAACTTTTTCTCTCAGAACTTCACGAAAACTTGTATTCCGGCTCAAAACAACGGGATACATGGTTTTAGATCGAAACTAGCAAGATTCACGAGCATCGATTTTACAAGTCGTCCAAGAGTAGACGAGAGAAAGGTGTAAACTTTTTCTCTCAGAACTGCGCGAAAACTTGTATTCCGGCTCAAAACAACGGAATACATGGTTTTAGATCGAAACTAACAAGATTCACGAGCATCGATTTTACAAGTCGTCCAAGAGTAGACGAGAGAATGGTGTAAACTTTTTCTCTCAGAACTTCACGAAAACTTGTATTCCGGCTCAAAACAACGGGATACATGGTTTTAGATCGAAACTAACAAGATTCACGAGCATCGATTTTACAAGTCGTCCAAGAGTAGAGGAGAGAAAGGTGTAAACTTTTTCTCTCAGAACTTCACGAAAACTTGTATTCCGGCTCAAAACAACGGGATACATCGTTTTAGATCGAAACTAACAAGATTCACGAGCATCGATTTTACAAGTCGTCCAAGAGTAGACGAGAGAAAGGTGTAAACTTTTTCTCTCAGAACTTCACGAAAACTTGTATTCCGGCTCAAAACAACGGGATACATCGTTTCAGATAGAAACTAGCAATATTCACGAGCATCGATTTTAACAAGTCGTCGAAGAGTAGAGGAGAGAAAGGTGTAAACTTTTATCTCAGAACTTCACGAAAACTTGTATTCCGGCTCAAAACAACGGGATACATGGTTTTAGATCGAAAAAAGCAAGATTCACGAGCATCGATTTTACAAGTCGTCGAAGAGTAGAGGAGAGAAAGATGTAAACTTTTTCTCTCAGAACTTCACGAAAACTTGTATTCCGGCTCAAAACAACGGGATACATGGTTTTAGATCGAAACTAGCAAGATTCACGAGCATCGATTTTACAAGTCGTCGAAGAGTAGAGGAGAGAAAGGTGTAAACTTTTTCTCCCAGAACTTCACGAAAACTTGTATTCCGGCTCAAAACAACGGTATACATGGTTTTAGATCGAAAGTAACAAGATTCACGAGCATCAATTTTACAAGTCGTCGAAGAGTAGAAGAGAATGGTGTAAAATTTTTCTCTCAGGACTGCGCTAAATCTTGTATTCCGGCTCAAAACAACCGGATACATCGTTTTAGATCGAAACTAGCAAAATTCACGAGCATCGATTTTACAAGTCGTCGAAGAGTAGACGAGAGAAAGGTGTAAACTTTTTCTCTCAGAACTGCGCGAAAACTTGTATTCCGGCTCAAAACAACGGGATACATCGTTTTAGATCGAAACTAGCAAAACTCACGAGCATCGATTTTACAAGTTGTCGAAGAGTAAACGAGAGAAAGGTGTGAACTTTTTCTCTCAGAACTGCGCGAAAACTTGTATTCCGGCTCAAAACAACGGGATACATCGTTTTAGATCGAAACTAGCAAGATTCACGAGTATCGATTTTACAAATCCTCGAAGAGTAGAGGAGAGAAAGGTGTAAACTTTTTCTCTCAGAACTGCGCGAAAACTTGTATTCCGGCTCAAAACAACGGGATACATGGTTTTAGATCGAAACTAGCAAGATTCACGAGCATCGATTTTACAAGTCGTCGAAGAGTAGAGGAGAGAAAGGTGTAAACTTTTTCTCTCAGAACTTCACGAAAACTTGTATTGCGGCTCACCCCAACGGGATACATGGTTTTAGATCGAAACTAGCAAGATTCACGAGCATCGATTTTACAAGTCGTCCAAGAGTAGACGAGAGAAAGGTGTAAACGTTTTCTCTCAGAACTGCGTGAAAACTTGTATTCCTGCTCAAAACAACGGAATACATGGTTTTAGATCGAAACTAACAAGATTCACGAGCATCGATTTTACAAGTCGTCGAAGAGTAGAGGAGGGAAAGGTGTAAACTTTTTCTCTCAGAACTTCACGAAAACTTGTATTCCGGCTCAACCCAACGGGATACATGGTTTTAGATCGAAACTAGCAAGATTCACGAGCATCGATTTTACAAGTCGTCCAAGAGTAGACGAGAGAAAGGTGTAAACTTTTTCTCTCAGAACTGCGCGAAAACTTGTATTCCGGCTCAAAACAACGGAATACATGGTTTTAGATCGAAACTAACAGGATTCACGAGCATCGATTTTACAAGTCGTCCAAGAGTAGACGAGAGAAAGATGTAAACTTTTTCTCTCAGAACTTCACGAAAACTTGTATTCCGGCTCAAAACAACGGGATACATGGTTTTAGATCGAAACTAACAAGATTTACGAGCATCGATTTTACAAGTCGTCGAAGAGTAGGGAGAGAAAGGTGTAAACTTTTTCTCTCAGAACTTCACGAAAACTTGTATTCCGGCTCAAAACAACGGGATACATCGTTTTAGATTGAAACTAACAAGATTCACGAGCATCAATTTTACAAGTCGTCGAAGAGTTGAAGAGAATGGTGTAAACTTTTTCTCTCAGGACTGCGCTAAATCTTGTATTCCGGCTCAAAACAACCGGATACATCGTTTTAGATCGAAACTAGCAAAATTCACGAGCATCGATTTTACAAGTCGTCGAAGAGTAGACGAGAGAAAGGTGTAAACTTTTTCTCTCAGAACTGCGCGAAAATTTGTATTCCGGCTCAAAACAACGGGATACATCGTTTCAGATAGAAACTAGCAATATTCACGAGCATCGATTTTTTAAGTCGTCGAAGAGTAGAGGAGAGAAAGGTGTAAACTTTTTCTCTCAGAACTTCACGAAAACTTGTATTCCGGCTCAAAACAACGGGATACATAGTTTTAGATCGAAACTAGCAAGATTCACGAGCATCGATTTTACAAGTCGTCGAAGAGTAGAGGAGAGAAAGGTGTAAACTTTTTCTCTCAGAACTTCACGAAAACTTGTATTCCGGCTCAAAACAACGGGATACATGGTTTTAGATCGAAAGTAACAAGATTCACGAGCATCAATTTTACAAGTCGTCGAAGAGTAGAAGAGAATGGTGTAAAATTTTTCTCTCAGGACTGCGCTAAATCTTGTATTCCGGCTCAAAACAACCGGATACATCGTTTTAGATCGAAACTAGCAAAATTCACGAGCATCGATTTTACAAGTCGTCGAAGAGTAGAGGAGAGAAAGGTGTAAACTTTTTCTCTCAGAACTTCACGAAAACTTGTATTGCGGCTCACCACAACGGGATACATGGTTTTAGATCGAAACTAGCAAGATTCACGAGCATCGATTTTACAAGTCGTCCAAGTGTAGACGAGAGAAAGGTGTAAACTTTTTCTCTCAGAACTGCGCGAAAACTTGTATTCCTGCTCAAAACAACAGAATACATGGTTTTAGATCGAAACTAACAAGATTCACGAGCATCGATTTTACAAGTCGTCGAAGAGTAGAGGAGGGAAAGGTGTAAACTTTTTCTCTCAGAACTTCACGAAAACTTGTATTCCGGCTCAACCCAACGGGATACATGGTTTTAGATCGAAACTAGCAAGATTCACGAGCATCGATTTTACAAGTCGTCCAAGAGTAGACGAGAGAAAGGTGTAAACATTTTCTCTCAGAACTGCGCGAAAACTTGTATTCCGGCTCAAAACAACGGAATACATGGTTTTAGATCGAAACTAACAAGATTCACGAGCATCGATTTTACAAGTCGTCGAAGAGTAGACGAGAGAAAGGTGTAAACTTTTTCTCTCAGAACTGCGCGAAAATTTGTATTCCGGCTCAAAACAACGGGATACATCGTTTCAGATAGAAACTAGCAATATTCACGAGCATCGATTTTACAAGTCGTCGAAGAGTAGAGGAGAGAAAGGTGTAAACTTTTTCTCTCAGAACTTCACGAAAACTTGTATTCCGGCTCAAAACAACGGGATACATGGTTTTAGATCGAAACTAGCAAGATTCACGAGCATCGATTTTACAAGTCGTCGAAGAGTAGAGGAGAGAAAGGTGTAAACTTTTTCTCTCAGAACTTCACGAAAACTTGTATTCCGGCTCAAAACAACGGGATACATGGTTTTAGATCGAAAGTAACAATATTCACGAGCATCAATTTTACAAGTCGTCGAAGAGTAGAAGAGAAAGGTGTAAAATTTTTCTCTCAGGACTGCGCTAAATCTTGTATTCCGGCTCAAAACAACCGGATACATCGTTTTAGATCGAAACTAGCAAAATTCACGAGCATCGATTTTACAAGTCGTCGAAGAGTAGACGAGAGAAAGGTGTAAACTTTTTCTCTCAGAACTGCGCGAAAACTTGTATTCCGGCTCAAAACAACGGGATACATCGTTTTAGATCGAAACTAGCAAAACTCACGAGCATCGATTTTACAAGTCGTCGAAGAGTAAACGAGAGAAAGGTGTGAACTTTTTCTCTCAGAACTGCGCGAAAACTTGTATTCCGGCTCAAAACAAAGGGATACATCGTTTTAGATCGAAACTAGCAAAATTCACGAGCATCGATTTTACAAGTCGTCGAAGAGTAGACGAGAGAAAGGTGTAAACTTTTTCTCTCAGAACTGCGCGAAAATTTGTATTCCGGCTCAAAACAACGGGATACATCGTTTCAGATAGAAACTAGCAATATTCACGAGCATCGATTTTACAAGTCGTCGAAGAGTAGAGGAGAGAAAGGTGTAAACTTTTTCTCTCAGAACTTCACGAAAACTTGTATTCCGGCTCAAAACAACGGGATACATGGTTTTAGATCGAAACTAGCAAGATTCACGAGCATCGATTTTACAAGTCGTCCAAGAGTAGACGAGAGAAAGGTGTAAACTTTTTCTCTCAGAACTGCGCGAAAACTTGTATTCCGGCTCAAAACAACGGAATACATGGTTTTAGATCGAAACTAACAAGATTCACGAGCATCGATTTTACAAGTCGTCCAAGAGTAGACGAGAGAATGGTGTAAACTTTTTCTCTCAGAACTTCACGAAAACTTGTATTCCGGCTCAAAACAACGGGATACATGGTTTTAGATCGAAACTAACAAGATTCACGAGCATCGATTTTACAAGTCGTCCAAGAGTAGAGGAGAGAAAGGTGTAAACTTTTTCTCTCAGAACTTCACGAAAACTTGTATTCCGGCTCAAAACAACGGGATACATCGTTTTAGATCGAAACTAACAAGATTCACGAGCATCGATTTTACAAGTCGTCCAAGAGTAGACGAGAGAAAGGTGTAAACTTTTTCTCTCAGAACTTCACGAAAACTTGTATTCCGGCTCAAAACAACGGGATACATCGTTTCAGATAGAAACTAGCAATATTCACGAGCATCGATTTTAACAAGTCGTCGAAGAGTAGAGGAGAGAAAGGTGTAAACTTTTATCTCAGAACTTCACGAAAACTTGTATTCCGGCTCAAAACAACGGGATACATGGTTTTAGATCGAAAAAAGCAAGATTCACGAGCATCGATTTTACAAGTCGTCGAAGAGTAGAGGAGAGAAAGATGTAAACTTTTTCTCTCAGAACTTCACGAAAACTTGTATTCCGGCTCAAAACAACGGGATACATGGTTTTAGATCGAAACTAGCAAGATTCACGAGCATCGATTTTGCAAGTCGTCGAAGAGTAGAGGAGAGAAAGGTGTAAACTTTTTCTCCCAGAACTTCACGAAAACTTGTATTCCGGCTCAAAACAACGGTATACATGGTTTTAGATCGAAAGTAACAAGATTCACGAGCATCAATTTTACAAGTCGTCGAAGAGTAGAAGAGAATGGTGTAAAATTTTTCTCTCAGGACTGCGCTAAATCTTGTATTCCGGCTCAAAACAACCGGATACATCGTTTTAGATCGAAACTAGCAAAATTCACGAGCATCGATTTTACAAGTCGTCGAAGAGTAGACGAGAGAAAGGTGTAAACTTTTTCTCTCAGAACTGCGCGAAAACTTGTATTCCGGCTCAAAACAACGGGATACATCGTTTTAGATCGAAACTAGCAAAACTCACGAGCATCGATTTTACAAGTTGTCGAAGAGTAAACGAGAGAAAGGTGTGAACTTTTTCTCTCAGAACTGCGCGAAAACTTGTATTCCGGCTCAAAACAACGGGATACATCGTTTTAGATCGAAACTAGCAAGATTCACGAGTATCGATTTTACAAATCCTCGAAGAGTAGAGGAGAGAAAGGTGTAAACTTTTTCTCTCAGAACTGCGCGAAAACTTGTATTCCGGCTCAAAACAACGGGATACATGGTTTTAGATCGAAACTAGCAAGATTCACGAGCATCGATTTTACAAGTCGTCGAAGAGTAGAGGAGAGAAAGGTGTAAACTTTTTCTCTCAGAACTTCACGAAAACTTGTATTGCGGCTCACCCCAACGGGATACATGGTTTTAGATCGAAACTAGCAAGATTCACGAGCATCGATTTTACAAGTCGTCCAAGAGTAGACGAGAGAAAGGTGTAAACGTTTTCTCTCAGAACTGCGTGAAAACTTGTATTCCTGCTCAAAACAACGGAATACATGGTTTTAGATCGAAACGAACAAGATTCACGAGCATCGATTTTACAAGTCGTCGAAGAGTAGAGGAGGGAAAGGTGTAAACTTTTTCTCTCAGAACTTCACGAAAACTTGTATTCCGGCTCAACCCAACGGGATACATGGTTTTAGATCGAAACTAGCAAGATTCACGAGCATCGATTTTACAAGTCGTCCAAGAGTAGACGAGAGAAAGGTGTAAACTTTTTCTCTCAGAACTGCGCGAAAACTTGTATTCCGGCTCAAAACAACGGAATACATGGTTTTAGATCGAAACTAACAGGATTCACGAGCATCGATTTTACAAGTCGTCCAAGAGTAGACGAGAGAAAGATGTAAACTTTTTCTCTCAGAACTTCACGAAAACTTGTATTCCGGCTCAAAACAACGGGATACATGGTTTTAGATCGAAACTAACAAGATTTACGAGCATCGATTTTACAAGTCGTCGAAGAGTAGGGAGAGAAAGGTGTAAACTTTTTCTCTCAGAACTTCACGAAAACTTGTATTCCGGCTCAAAACAACGGGATACATCGTTTTAGATTGAAACTAACAAGATTCACGAGCATCAATTTTACAAGTCGTCGAAGAGTTGAAGAGAATGGTGTAAACTTTTTCTCTCAGGACTGCGCTAAATCTTGTATTCCGGCTCAAAACAACCGGATACATCGTTTTAGATCGAAACTAGCAAAATTCACGAGCATCGATTTTACAAGTCGTCGAAGAGTAGACGAGAGAAAGGTGTAAACTTTTTCTCTCAGAACTGCGCGAAAATTTGTATTCCGGCTCAAAACAACGGGATACATCGTTTCAGATAGAAACTAGCAATATTCACGAGCATCGATTTTTTAAGTCGTCGAAGAGTAGAGGAGAGAAAGGTGTAAACTTTTTCTCTCAGAACTTCACGAAAACTTGTATTCCGGCTCAAAACAACGGGATACATAGTTTTAGATCGAAACTAGCAAGATTCACGAGCATCGATTTTACAAGTCGTCGAAGAGTAGAGGAGAGAAAGGTGTAAACTTTTTCTCTCAGAACTTCACGAAAACTTGTATTCCGGCTCAAAACAACGGGATACATGGTTTTAGATCGAAAGTAACAAGATTCACGAGCATCAATTTTACAAGTCGTCGAAGAGTAGAAGAGAATGGTGTAAAATTTTTCTCTCAGGACTGCGCTAAATCTTGTATTCCGGCTCAAAACAACCGGATACATCGTTTTAGATCGAAACTAGCAAAATTCACGAGCATCGATTTTACAAGTCGTCGAAGAGTAGAGGAGAGAAAGGTGTAAACTTTTTCTCTCAGAACTTCACGAAAACTTGTATTGCGGCTCACCACAACGGGATACATGGTTTTAGATCGAAACTAGCAAGATTCACGAGCATCGATTTTACAAGTCGTCCAAGTGTAGACGAGAGAAAGGTGTAAACTTTTTCTCTCAGAACTGCGCGAAAACTTGTATTCCTGCTCAAAACAACGGAATACATGGTTTTAGATCGAAACTAACAAGATTCACGAGCATCGATTTTACAAGTCGTCGAAGAGTAGAGGAGGGAAAGGTGTAAACTTTTTCTCTCAGAACTTCACGAAAACTTGTATTCCGGCTCAACCCAACGGGATACATGGTTTTAGATCGAAACTAGCAAGATTCACGAGCATCGATTTTACAAGTCGTCCAAGAGTAGACGAGAGAAAGGTGTAAACATTTTCTCTCAGAACTGCGCGAAAACTTGTATTCCGGCTCAAAACAACGGAATACATGGTTTTAGATCGAAACTAACAAGATTCACGAGCATCGATTTTACAAGTCGTCGAAGAGTAGACGAGAGAAAGGTGTAAACTTTTTCTCTCAGAACTGCGCGAAAATTTGTATTCCGGCTCAAAACAACGGGATACATCGTTTCAGATAGAAACTAGCAATATTCACGAGCATCGATTTTACAAGTCGTCGAAGAGTAGAGGAGAGAAAGGTGTAAACTTTTTCTCTCAGAACTTCACGAAAACTTGTATTCCGGCTCAAAACAACGGGATACATGGTTTTAGATCGAAACTAGCAAGATTCACGAGCATCGATTTTACAAGTCGTCCAAGAGTAGACGAGAGAAAGGTGTAAACTTTTTCTCTCAGAACTGCGCGAAAACTTGTATTCCGGCTCAAAACAACGGAATACATGGTTTTAGATCGAAACTAACAAGATTCACGAGCATCGATTTTACAAGTCGTCCAAGAGTAGACGAGAGAATGGTGTAAACTTTTTCTCTCAGAACTTCACGAAAACTTGTATTCCGGCTCAAAACAACGGGATACATGGTTTTAGATCGAAACTAACAAGATTCACGAGCATCGATTTTACAAGTCGTCCAAGAGTAGAGGAGAAAAAGGTGTAAACTTTTTCTCTCAGAACTTCACGAAAACTTGTATTCCGGCTCAAAACAACGGGATACATCGGTTTAGATCGAAACTAACAAGATTCACGAGCATCGATTTTACAAGTCGTCCAAGAGTAGACGAGAGAAAGGTGTAAACTTTTTCTCTCAGAACTTCACAAAAACTTGTATTCCGGCTCAAAACAACGGGATACATCGTTTCAGATAGAAACTAGCAATATTCACGAGCATCGATTTTACAAGTCGTCGAAGAGTAGAGGAGAGAAAGGTGTAAACTTTTTCTCTCAGAACTTCACGAAAACTTGTATTCCGGCTCAAAACAACGGGATACATGGTTTTAGATCGAAAAAAGCAAGATTCACGAGCATCGATTTTACAAGTCGTCGAAGAGTAGAGGAGAGAAAGATGTAAACTTTTTCTCTCAGAACTTCACGAAAACTTGTATTCCGGCTCAAAACAACGGGATACATGGTTTTAGATCGAAACTAACAAGATTTACGAGCATCGATTTTACAAGTCGTCGAAGAGTAGGGAGAGAAAGGTGTAAACTTTTTCTCTCAGAACTTCACGAAAACTTGTATTCCGGCTCAAAACAACGGGATACATCGTTTTAGATTGAAACTAACAAGATTCACGAGCATCAATTTTACAAGTCGTCGAAGAGTTGAAGAGAATGGTGTAAACTTTTTCTCTCAGGACTGCGCTAAATCTTGTATTCCGGCTCAAAACAACCGGATACATCGTTTTAGATCGAAACTAGCAAAATTCACGAGCATCGATTTTACAAGTCGAAGAGTAGACGAGAGAAAGGTGTAAACTTTTTCTCTCAGAACTGCGCGAAAATTTGTATTCCGGCTCAAAACAACGGGATACATCGTTTCAGATAGAAACTAGCAATATTCACGAGCATCGATTTTTTAAGTCGTCGAAGAGTAGAGGAGAGAAAGGTGTAAACTTTTTCTCTCAGAACTTCACGAAAACTTGTATTCCGGCTCAAAACAACGGGATACATAGTTTTAGATCGAAACTAGCAAGATTCACGAGCATCGATTTTACAAGTCGTCGAAGAGTAGAGGAGAGAAAGGTGTAAACTTTTTCTCTCAGAACTTCACGAAAACTTGTATTCCTGCTCAAAACAACGGGATACATGGTTTTAGATCGAAAGTAACAAGATTCACGAGCATCAATTTTACAAGTCGTCGAAGAGTAGAAGAGAATGGTGTAAAATTTTTCTCTCAGGACTGCGCTAAATCTTGTATTCCGGCTCAAAACAACCGGATACATCGTTTTAGATCGAAACTAGCAAAATTCACGAGCATCGATTTTACAAGTCGTCGAAGAGTAGAGGAGAGAAAGGTGTAAACTTTTTCTCTCAGAACTTCACGAAAACTTGTATTGCGGCTCACCACAACGGGATACATGGTTTTAGATCGAAACTAGCAAGATTCACGAGCATCGATTTTACAAGTCGTCCAAGTGTAGACGAGAGAAAGGTGTAAACTTTTTCTCTCAGAACTGCGCGAAAACTTGTATTCCTGCTCAAAACAACGGAATACATGGTTTTAGATCGAAACTAACAAGATTCACGAGCATCGATTTTACAAGTCGTCGAAGAGTAGAGGAGGGAAAGGTGTAAACTTTTTCTCTCAGAACTTCACGAAAACTTGTATTCCGGCTCAACCCAACGGGATACATGGTTTTAGATCGAAACTAGCAAGATTCACGAGCATCGATTTTACAAGTCGTCCAAGAGTAGACGAGAGAAAGGTGTAAACATTTTCTCTCAGAACTGCGCGAAAACTTGTATTCCGGCTCAAAACAACGGAATACATGGTTTTAGATCGAAACTAACAAGATTCACGAGCATCGATTTTACAAGTCGTCGAAGAGTAGACGAGAGAAAGGTGTAAACTTTTTCTCTCAGAACTGCGCGAAAATTTGTATTCCGGCTCAAAACAACGGGATACATCGTTTCAGATAGAAACTAGCAATATTCACGAGCATCGATTTTACAAGTCGTCGAAGAGTAGAGGAGAGAAAGGTGTAAACTTTTTCTCTCAGAACTTCACGAAAACTTGTATTCCGGCTCAAAACAACGGGATACATGGTTTTAGATCGAAACTAGCAAGATTCACGAGCATCGATTTTACAAGTCGTCCAAGAGTAGACGAGAGAAAGGTGTAAACTTTTTCTCTCAGAACTGCGCGAAAACTTGTATTCCGGCTCAAAACAACGGAATACATGGTTTTAGATCGAAACTAACAAGATTCACGAGCATCGATTTTACAAGTCGTCCAAGAGTAGACGAGAGAATGGTGTAAACTTTTTCTCTCAGAACTTCACGAAAACTTGTATTCCGGCTCAAAACAACGGGATACATGGTTTTAGATCGAAACTAACAAGATTCACGAGCATCGATTTTACAAGTCGTCCAAGAGTAGAGGAGAAAAAGGTGTAAACTTTTTCTCTCAGAACTTCACGAAAACTTGTATTCCGGCTCAAAACAACGGGATACATCGGTTTAGATCGAAACTAACAAGATTCACGAGCATCGATTTTACAAGTCGTCCAAGAGTAGACGAGAGAAAGGTGTAAACTTTTTCTCTCAGAACTTCACGAAAACTTGTATTCCGGCTCAAAACAACGGGATACATCGTTTCAGATAGAAACTAGCAATATTCACGAGCATCGATTTTACAAGTCGTCGAAGAGTAGAGGAGAGAAAGGTGTAAACTTTTTCTCTCAGAACTTCACGAAAACTTGTATTCCGGCTCAAAACAACGGGATACATGGTTTTAGATCGAAAAAAGCAAGATTCACGAGCATCGATTTTACAAGTCGTCGAAGAGTAGAGGAGAGAAAGATGTAAACTTTTTCTCTCAGAACTTCACGAAAACTTGTATTCCGGCTCAAAACAACGGGATACATGGTTTTAGATCGAAACTAGCAAGATTCACGAGCATCGATTTTACAAGTCGTCGAAGAGTAGAGGAGAGAAAGGTGTAAACTTTTTCTCCCAGAACTTCACGAAAACTTGTATTCCGGCTCAAAACAACGGGATACATGGTTTTAGATCGAAAGTAACAAGATTCACGAGCATCAATTTTACAAGTCGTCGAAGAGTAGAAGAGAATGGTGTAAAATTTTTCTCTCAGGACTGCGCTAAATCTTGTATTCCGGCTCAAAACAACCGGATACATCGTTTTAGATCGAAACTAGCAAAATTCACGAGCATCGATTTTACAAGTCGTCGAAGAGTAGACGAGAGAAAGGTGTAAACTTTTTCTCTCAGAACTGCGCGAAAACTTGTATTCCGGCTCAAAACAACGGGATACATCGTTTTAGATCGAAACTAGCAAAACTCACGAGCATCGATTTTACAAGTTGTCGAAGAGTAAACGAGAGAAAGGTGTGAACTTTTTCTCTCAGAACTGCGCGAAAACTTGTATTCCGGCTCAAAACAACGGGATACATCGTTTTAGATCGAAACTAGCAAGATTCACGAGTATCGATTTTACAAATCCTCGAAGAGTAGAGGAGAGAAAGGTGTAAACTTTTTCTCTCAGAACTGCGCGAAAACTTGTATTCCGGCTCAAAACAACGGGATACATGGTTTTAGATCGAAACTAGCAAGATTCACGAGCATCGATTTTACAAGTCGTCGAAGAGTAGAGGAGAGAAAGGTGTAAACTTTTTCTCTCAGAACTTCACGAAAACTTGTATTGCGGCTCACCCCAACGGGATACATGGTTTTAGATCGAAACTAGCAAGATTCACGAGCATCGATTTTACAAGTCGTCCAAGAGTAGACGAGAGAAAGGTGTAAACTTTTTCTCTCAGAACTGCGCGAAAACTTGTATTCCTGCTCAAAACAACGGAATACATGGTTTTAGATCGAAACTAACAAGATTCACGAGCATCGATTTTACAAGTCGTCGAAGAGTAGAGGAGGGAAAGGTGTAAACTTTTTCTCTCAGAACTTCACGAAAACTTGTATTCCGGCTCAAAACAACGGAATACATGGTTTTAGATCGAAACTAACAAGATTCACGAGCATCGATTTTACAAGTTGTCCAAGAGTAGACGAGAGAAAGATGTAAACTTTTTCTCTCAGAACTTCACGAAAACTTGTATTCCGGCTCAAAACAACGGGATACATGGTTTTACATCGAAACTAACAAGATTTACGAGCATCGATTTTACAAGTCGTCGAAGAGTAGGGAGAGAAAGGTGTAAACTTTTTCTCTCAGAACTTCACGAAAACTTGTATTCCGGCTCAAAACAACGGGATACATCGTTTTAGATTGAAACTAACAAGATTCACGAGCATCAATTTTACAAGTCGTCGAAGAGTTGAAGAGAATGGTGTAAACTTTTTCTCTCAGGACTGCGCTAAATCTTGTATTCCGGCTCAAAACAACCGGATACATCGTTTTAGATCGAAACTAGCAAAATTCACGAGCATCGATTTTACAAGTCGTCGAAGAGTAGACGAGAGAAAGGTGTAAACTTTTTCTCTCAGAACTGCGCGAAAATTTGTATTCCGGCTCAAAACAACGGGATACATCGTTTCAGATAGAAACTAGCAATATTCACGAGCGTCGATTTTACAAGTCGTCGAAGAGTAGAGGAGAGAAAGGTGTAAACTTTTTCTCTCAGAACTTCACGAAAACTTGTATTCCGGCTCAAAACAACGGGATACATGGTTTTAGATCGAAACTAGCAAGATTCACGAGCATCGATTTTACAAGTCGTCGAAGAGTAGAGGAGAGAAAGGTGTAAACTTTTTCTCTCAGAACTTCACGAAAACTTGTATTCCGGCTCAAAACAACGGGATACATGGTTTTAGATCGAAAGTAACAAGATTCACGAGCATCAATTTTACAAGTCGTCGAAGAGTAGAAGAGAATGGTGTAAAATTTTTCTCTCAGGACTGCGCTAAATCTTGTATTCCGGCTCAAAACAACCGGATACATCGTTTTAGATCGAAACTAGCAAAATTCACGAGCATCGATTTTACAAGTCGTCGAAGAGTAGACGAGAGAAAGGTGTAAACTTTTTCTCTCAGAACTGCGCGAAAATTTGTATTCCGGCTCAAAACAACGGGATACATCGTTTCAGATAGAAACTAGCAATATTCACGAGCATCGATTTTACAAGTCGTCGAAGAGTAGAGGAGAGAAAGGTGTAAACTTTTTCTCTCAGAACTTCACGAAAACTTGTATTCCGGCTCAAAACAACGGGATACATGGTTTTAGATCGAAACTAGCAAGATTCACGAGCATCGATTTTACAAGTCGTCGAAGAGTAGAGGAGAGAAAAGTGTAAACTTTTTCTCTCAGAACTTCACGAAAACTTGTATTCCGGCTCAAAACAACGGGATACATGGTTTTAGATCGAAAGTAACAAGATTCACGAGCATCAATTTTACAAGTCGTCGAAGAGTAGAAGAGAATGGTGTAAAATTTTTCTCTCAGGACTGCGCTAAATCTTGTATTCCGGCTCAAAACAACCGGATACATCGTTTTAGATCGAAACTAGCAAAATTCACGAGCATCGATTTTACAAGTCGTCGAAGAGTAGACGAGAGAAAGGTGTAAACTTTTTCTCTCAGAACTGCGCGAAAACTTGTATTCCGGCTCAAAACAACGGGATACATCGTTTTAGATCGAAACTAGCAAAACTCACGAGCATCGATTTTACAAGTTGTCGAAGAGTAAACGAGAGAAAGGTGTGAACTTTTTCTCTCAGAACTGCGCGAAAACTTGTATTCCGGCTCAAAACAACGGGATACATCGTTTTAGATCGAAACTAGCAAGATTCACGAGTATCGATTTTACAAATCCTCGAAGAGTAGACGAGAGAAAGGTGTAAACTTTTTCTCTCAGAACTGCGCGAAAACTTGTATTCCGGCTCAAAACAAAGGGATACATCGTTTTAGATAGAAACTAGCAATATTCACGAGCATCGATTTTACAAGTCGTCGAAGAGTAGACGAGAGAAAGGTGTAAACTTTTTCTCTCAGAACTGCGCGAAAATTTGTATTCCGGCTCAAAACAACGGGTTACATCGTTTCAGATAGAAACTAGCAATATTCACGAGCATCGATTTTACAAGTCGTCGAAGAGTAGAGGAGAGAAAGGTGTAAACTTTTTCTCTCAGAACTTCACGAAAACTTGTATTCCGGCTCAAAACAACGGGATACATGGTTTTAGATCGAAAAAAGCAAGATTCACGAGCATCGATTTTACAAGTCGTCGAAGAGTAGAGGAGAGAAAGGTGTAAACTTTTTCTCTCAGAACTTCACGAAAACTTGTATTCCGGCTCAAAACAACGGGATACATGGTTTTAGGTCGAAACTAGCAAGATTCACGAGCATCAATTTTACAAGTCGTCGAAGAGTAGACGAGAGAAAGGTGTAAACTTTTTCTCTCAGAACTTCACGAAAACTTGTATTCCGGCTCAAAACAACGGGATACATGGTTTTAGATCGAAAGTAACAAGATTCACGAGCATCGATTTTACAAGTCGTCGAAGAGTAGACGAGAGAAAGGTATAAACTTTTTCTCTCAGAACTGCGTGAAAACTTGTATTCCGGCTCAAAACAACGGGATACATCGTTTTAGATCGAAACTAGCAAAACTCACGAGCATCGATTTTACAAGTGTTCGAAGAGTAAACGAGAGAAAGGTGTGAACTTTTTCTCTCAGAACTGCGCGAAAACTTGTATTCCGGCTCAAAACAACGGGATACATCGTTTTAGATCGAAACTAGCAAGATTCACGAGTATCGATTTTACAAATCCTCGAAGAGTAGACGAGAGAATGGTGTAAACTTTTTCTCTCAGAACTGCGCGAAAACTTGTATTCCGGCTCAAAACAAAGGGATACATCGTTTTAGATCGAAACTAGCAAGATTCACGAGCATCGATTTTACAAGTCGTCGAAGAGTAGAGGAGAGAAAGGTGTAAACTTTTTCTCTCAGAACTTCACGAAAACTTGTATTCCGGCTCAAACAACGGGATACATGGTTTTAGATCGAAACTAGCAAGATTCACGAGCATCGATTTTACAAGTCGTCGAAGAGTAGAGGAGAGAAAGGTGTAAACTTTTTCTCTCAGAACTTCACGAAAACTTGTATTGCGGCTCACCCCAACGGGACACATGGTTTTAGATCGAAACTAGCAAGATTCACGAGCATCGATTTTACAAGTCGTCCAAGAGTAGACGAGAGAAAGGTGTAAACTTTTTCTCTCAGAACTGCGCGAAAACTTGTATTCCTGCTCAAAACAACGGAATACATGGTTTTAGATCGAAACTAACAAGATTCACGAGCATCGATTTTACAACTCGTCGAAGAGTAGAGGAGGGAAAGGTGTAAACTTTTTCTCTCAGAACTTCACGAAAACTTGTATTCCGGCTCAACCCAACGGGATACATGGTTTTAGATCGAAACTAGCAAGATTCACGAGCATCGATTTTACAAGTCGTCCAAGAGTAGACGAGAGAAAGGTGTAAACTTTTTCTCTCAGAACTGCGCGAAAACTTGTATTCCGGCTCAAAACAACGGAATACATGGTTTTAGATCGAAACTAACAAGATTCACGAGCATCGATTTTACAAGTCGTCCAAGAGTAGACGAGAGAAAGATGTAAACTTTTTCTCTCAGAACTTCACGAAAACTTGTATTCCGGCTCAAAAGAACGGGATACATGGTTTTAGATCGAAACTAACAAGATTTACGAGCATCGATTTTACAAGTCGTCGAAGAGTAGGGAGAGAAAGGTGTAAACTTTTTCTCTCAGAACTTCACGAAAACTTGTATTCCGGCTCAAAACAACGGGATACATCGTTTTAGATTGAAACTAGCAAGATTCACGAGCATCAATTTTACAAGTCGTCGAAGAGTTGAAGAGAATGGTGTAAACTTTTTCTCTCAGGACTGCGCTAAATCTTGTATTCCGGCTCAAAACAACCGGATACATCGTTTTAGATCGAAACTAGCAAAATTCACGAGCATCGATTTTACAAGTCGTCGAAGAGTAGACGAGAGAAAGGTGTAAACTTTTTCTCTCATAACTGCGCGAAAATTTGTATTCCGGCTCAAAACAACGGGATACATCGTTTCAGATAGAAACTAGCAATATTCACGAGCATCGATTTTACAAGTCGTCGAAGAGTAGAGGAGAGAAAGGTGTAAACTTTTTCTCTCAGAACTTCACGAAAACTTGTATTCCGGCTCAAAACAACGGGATACATGGTTTTAGATCGAAACTAGCAAGATTCACGAGCATCGATTTTACAAGTCGTCGAAGAGTAGAGGAGAGAAAGGTGTAAACTTTTTCTCTCAGAACTTCACGAAAACTTGTATTCCGGCTCAAAACAACGGGATACATGGTTTTAGATCGAAAGTAACAAGATTCACGAGCATCAATTTTACAAGTCGTCGAAGAGTAGAAGAGAATGGTGTAAAATTTTTCTCTCAGGACTGCGCTAAATCTTGTATTCCGGCTCAAAACAACCGGATACATCGTTTTAGATCGAAACTAGCAAAATTCACGAGCATCGATTTTACAAGTCGTCGAAGAGTAGACGAGAGAAAGGTGTAAACTTTTTCTCTCAGAACTGCGCGAAAACTTGTATTCCGGCTCAAAACAACGGGATACATCGTTTTAGATCGAAACTAGCAAGATTCACGAGTATCGATTTTACAAATTCTCGAAGAGTAGACGAGAGAAAGGTGTAAACTTTTTCTCTCAGAACTGCGCGAAAACTTGTATTCCGGCTCAAAACAAAGGGATACATCGTTTTAGATAGAAACTAGCAATATTCACGAGCATCGATTTTACAAGTCGTCGAAGAGTAGACGAGAGAAAGGTGTAAACTTTTTCTCTCAGAACTGCGCGAAAATTTGTATTCCGGCTCAAAACAACGGGATACATCGTTTCAGATAGAAACTAGCAATATTCACGAGCATCGATTTTACAAGTCGTCGAAGAGTAGAGGAGAGAAAGGTGTAAACTTTTTATCTCAGAACTTCACGAAAACTTGTATTCCGGCTCAAAACAACGGGATACATGGTTTTAGATCGAAAAAAGCAAGATTCACGAGCATCGATTTTACAAGTCGTCGAAGAGTAGAGGAGAGAAAGGTGTAAACTTTTTCTCTCAGAACTTCACGAAAACTTGTATTCCGGCTCAAAACAACGGGATACATGGTTTTAGATCGAAACTAGCAAGATTCACGAGCATCGATTTTACAAGTCGTCGAAGAGTAGAGGAGAGAAAGGTGTAAACTTTTTCTCTCAGAACTTCACGAAAACTTGTATTCCGGCTCAACCCAACGGGATACATGGTTTTAGATCGAAACTAGCAAGATTCACGAGCATCGATTTTACAAGTCGTCCAAGAGTAGACGAGAGAAAGGTGTAAACTTTTTCTCTCAGAACTGCGCGAAAACTTGTATTCCGGCTCAAAACAACGGAATACATGGTTTTAGATCGAAACTAACAAGATTCACGAGCATCGATTTTACAAGTCGTCCAAGAGTAGACGAGAGAAAGATGTAAACTTTTTCTCTCAGAACTTCACGAAAACTTGTATTCCGGCTCAAAACAACGGGATACATGGTTTTAGATCGAAACTAACAAGATTTACGAGCATCGATTTTACAAGTCGTCGAAGAGTAGGGAGAGAAAGGTGTAAACTTTTTCTCTCAGAACTTCACGAAAACTTGTATTCCGGCTCAAAACAACGGGATACATCGTTTTAGATCGAAACTAGCAAGATTCACGAGTATCGATTTTACAAATCCTCGAAGAGTAGACGAGAGAAAGGTGTAAACTTTTTCTCTCAGAACTGCGCGAAAACTTGTATTCCGGCTCAAAACAACGGGATACATCGTTTTAGATCGAAACTAGCAAGATTCACGAGTATCGATTTTACAAATCCTCGAAGAGTAGACGAGAGAAAGGTGTAAACTTTTTCTCTCAGAACTGCGCGAAAACTTGTATTCCGGCTCAAAACAACGGGATACATCGTTTTAAATATAAACTAGCAATATCCACGAGCATCGATTTTACAAGTCGTCGAAGAGTAGACGAGAGAAAGGTGTAAACTTTTTCTCTCAGAACTGCTCGAAAATTTGTATTCCGGCTCAAAACAACGGGATACATCGTTTCAGATAGAAACTAGCAATATTCACGAGCATCGATTTTACAAGTCGTCGAAGAGTAGAGGAGAGAAAGGTGTAAACTTTTTCTCTCAGAACTTCACGAAAACTTGTATTCCGGCTCAGAACAACGGGATACATCGTTTTAGATCGAAACTAACAAGATTCACGAGCATCAATTTTACAAGTCGTCGAAGAGTAGAAGAGAATGGTGTAAAATTTTTCTCTCAGGACTGCGCTAAATCTTGTATTCCGGCTCAAAACAACCGGATACATCGTTTTAGATCGAAACTAGCAAAATTCACGAGCATTGATTTTACAAGTCGTCGAAGAGTAGACGAGAGAAAGGTGTAAACTTTTTCTCTCAGAACTGCGCGAAAATTTGTATTCCGGCTCAAAACAACGGGATACATCGTTTCAGATAGAAACTAGCAATACTCACGAGCATCGATTTTACAAGTCGTCGATGAGTAGAGGAAAGAAAGGTGTAAACTTTTTCTCTCAGAACTTCACGAAAACTTGTATTCCGGCTCAAAACAACGGGATACATGGTTTTAGATCGAAACTAGCAAGATTCACGAGCATCGATTTTACAAGTCGTCGAAGAGTAGAGGAGAGAAAGGTGTAAACTTTTTCTCTCAGAACTTCACGAAAACTTGTATTCCGGCTCAACCCAACGGGATACACGGTTTTAGATCGAAACTAGCAAGATTCACGAGCATCGATTTTACATGTCGTCCAAGAGTAGACGAGAGAAAGGTGTAAACTTTTTCTCTCAGAACTGCGCGAAAATTTGTATTCCGGCTCAAAAGAACGGGATACATCGTTTCAGATAGAAACTAGCAATATTCACGAGCATCGATTTTACAAGTCGTCGAAGAGTAGAGGAGAGAAAGGTGTAAACTTTTTATCTCAGAACTTCACGAAAACTTGTATTCCGGCTCAAAAGAACGGGATACATGGTTTTAGATCGAAAAAAGCAAGATTCACGAGCATCGATTTTACAAGTCGTCGAAGAGTAGAGGAGAGAAAGGTGTAAACTTTTTCTCTCAGAACTTCACGAAAACTTGTATTCCGGCTCAAAACAACGGGACACATGGTTTTAGATCGAAACTAGCAAGATTCACGAGCATCGATTTTACAAGTCGTCGAAGAGTAGAGGAGAGAAAGGTGTAAACTTTTTCTCTCAGAACTTCACGAAAACTTGTATTCCGGCTCAACCCAACGGGATACATGGTTTTAGATCGAAACTAGCAAGATTCACGAGCATCGATTTTACAAGTCGTCCAAGAGTAGACGAGAGAAAGGTGAAAACTTTTTCTCTCAGAACTGCGCGAAAACTTGTATTCCGGCTCAAAACAACGGAATACATGGTTTTAGATCGAAATTAACAAGATTCACGAGCATCGATTTTACAAGTCGTCCAAGAGTAGACGAGAGAAAGATGTAAACTTTTTCTCTCAGAACTTCACGAAAACTTGTATTCCGGCTCAAAACAACGGGATACATGGTTTTAGATCGAAACTAACAAGATTTACGAGCATCGATTTTACAAGTCGTCGAAGAGTAGGGAGAGAAAGGTGTAAACTTTTTCTCTCAGAACTTCACGAAAACTTGTATTCCGGCTCAAAACAACGGGATACATCGTTTTAGATTGAAACTAACAAGATTCATGAGCATCAATTTTACAAGTCGTCGAAGAGTTGAAGAGAATGGTGTAAAATTTTTTCTCTCAGGACTGCGCTAAATCTTGTATTCCGGCTCAAAACAACCGGATACATCGTTTTAGATCGAAACTAGCAAAATTCACGAGCATCGATTTTACAAGTCGTCGAAGAGTAGACGAGGGAAAGGTGTAAACTTTTTCTCTCAGAACTGCGCGAAAACTTGTATTCCGGCTCAAAACAACGGGATACATCGTTTTAGATCGAAACTAGCAAAACTCACGAGCATCGATTTTACAAGTTGTCGAAGAGTAAACGAGAGAAAGGTGTGAACTTTTTCTCTCAGAACTGCGCGAAAACTTGTATTCCGGCTCAAAACAACGGGATACATCGTTTTAGATCGAAACTAGCAAGATTCACGAGTATCGATTTTACAAATTCTCGAAGAGTAGACGAGAGAAAGGTGTAAACTTTTTCTCTCAGAACTGCGCGAAAACATGTATTCCGGCTCAAAACAAAGGGATACATCGTTTTAGATAGAAACTAGCAATATTCACGAGCATCGATTTTACAAGTCGTCGAAGAGTAGAGGAGAGAAAGGTGTAAACTTTTTCTCTCAGAACTTCACGAAAACTTGTATTCCGGCTCAAAACAACGGGATACATGGTTTTAGATCGAAACTAGCAAGATTCACGAGCATCGATTTTACAAGTCGTCGAAGAGTAGAGGAGAGAAAGGTGTAAACTTTTTCTCTCAGAACTTCACGAAAACTTGTATTCCGGCTCAAAACAACGGGATACATGGTTTTAGATCGAAAGTAACAAGATTCACGAGCATCAATTTTACAAGTCGTCGAAGAGTAGAAGAGAATGGTGTAAAATTTTTTCTCTCAGGACTGCGCTAAATCTTGTATTCCGGCTCAAAACAACCGGATACATCGTTTTAGATCGAAACTAGCAAAATTCACGAGCATCGATTTTACAAGTCGTCGAAGAGTAGACGAGAGAAAGGTGTAAACTTTTTCTCTCAGAACTGCGCCAAAACTTGTATTCCGGCTCAAAACAACGGGATACATCGTTTTAGATCGAAACTAGCAAAACTCACGAGCATCGATTTTACAAGTTGTCGAAGAGTAAACGAGAGAAAGGTGTAACTTTTTCTCTCAGAACTTCACGAAAACTTGTATTCCGGCTCAAACAACGGGATACATGGTTTTAGATTGAAACTAACAAGATTCACGAGCATCGATTTTACAAATTCTCGAAGAGTAGACGAGAGAAAGGTGTAAACTTTTTCTCTCAGAACTGCGCGAAAACATGTATTCCGGCTCAAAACAAAGGGATACATGGTTTTAGATCGAAAAAAGCAAGATTCACGAGCATCGATTTTACAAGTCGTCGAAGAGTAGAGGAGAGAAAGGTGTAAACTTTTTCTCTCAGAACTTCACGAAAACTTGTATTCCGGCTCAAAACAACGGGATACATGGTTTTAGATCGAAACTAGCAAGATTCACGAGCATCGATTTTACAAGTCGTCGAAGAGTAGAGGAGAGAAAGGTGTAAACTTTTTATCTCAGAACTTCACGAAAACTTGTATTCCGGCTCAAAACTACGGGATACATGGTTTTAGATCGAAAAAAGCAAGATTCACGAGCATCGATTTTACAAGTCGTCGAAGAGTAGAGGAGAGAAAGGTGTAAACTTTTTCTCTCAGAACTTCACGAAAACTTGTATTCCGGCTCAAAACAACGGGATACATGGTTTTAGATCGAAACTAGCAAGATTCACGAGCATCGATTTTACAAGTCGTCGAAGAGTAGAGGAGAGAAAGGTGTAAACTTTTTCTCTCAGAACTTCACGAAAACTTGTATTGCGGCTCATCCCAACGGGATACATGGTTTTAGATCGAAACTAGCAAGATTCACGAGCATCGATTTTACAAGTCGTCCAAGAGTAGACGAGAGAAAGGTGTAAACTTTTTATCTCAGAACTTCACGAAAACTTGTATTCCGGCTCAAAACAACGGGATACATGGTTTTAGATCGAAAGTAACAAGATTCACGAGCATCAATTTTACAAGTCGTCGAAGAGTAGAAGAGAATGGTGTAAAATTTTTCTCTCAGGACTGCGCTAAATCTTGTATTCCGGCTCAAAACAACCGGATACATCGTTTTAGATCGAAACTAGCAAAATTCACGAGCATCGATTTTACAAGTCGTCGAAGAGTAGACGAGAGAAAGGTGTAAACTTTTTCTCTCAGAACTGCGCGAAAACTTGTATTCCGGCTCAAAACAACGGGATACATCGTTTTAGATCGAAACTAGCAAAACTCACGAGCATCGATTTTACAAGTTGTCGAAGAGTAAACGAGAGAAAGGTGTGAACTTTTTCTCTCAGAACTGCGCGAAAACTTGTATTCCGGCTCAAAACAACGGGATACATCGTTTTAGATCGAAACTAGCAAAACTCACGAGCATCGATTTTACAAGTTGTCGAAGAGTAAACGAGAGAAAGGTGTGAACTTTTTCTCTCAGAACTGCGCAAAAACTTGTATTCCGGCTCAAAACAACGGGATACATCGTTTTAGATCGAAACTAGCAAAATTCACGAGTATCGATTTTACAAATTCTCGAAGAGTAGACGAGAGAAAGGTGTAAACTTTTTCTCTCAGAACTGCGCGAAAACATGTATTCCGGCTCAAAACAAAGGGATACATCGTTTTAGATAGAAACTAGCAATATTCACGAGCATCGATTTTACAAGTCGTCGAAGAGTAGACGAGAGTAAGGTGTAAACTTTTTCTCTCAGAACTGCGCGAAAATTTGTATTCCAGCTCAAAACAACGGGATACATCGTTTCAGATAGAAACTAGCAATATTCACGAGCATCGATTTTACAAGTCGTCGAAGAGTAGAGGAGAGAAAGGTGTAAACTTTTTATCTCAGAACTTCACGAAAACTTGTATTCCGGCTCAAAACTACGGGATACATGGTTTTAGATCGAAAAAAGCAAGATTCACGAGCATCGATTTTACAAGTCGTCGAAGAGTAGAGGAGAGAAAGGTGTAAACTTTTTCTCTCAGAACTTCACGAAAACTTGTATTCCGGCTCAAAACAACGGGATACATGGTTTTAGATCGAAACTAGCAAGATTCACGAGCATCGATTTTACAAGTCGTCGAAGAGTAGAGGAGAGAAAGGTGTAAACTTTTTCTCTCAGAACTTCACGAAAACTTGTATTGCGGCTCAACCCAACGGGATACATGGTTTTAGATCGAAACTAGCAAGATTCACGAGCATCGATTTTACAAGTCGTCCAAGAGTAGACGAGAGAAAGGTGTAAACTTTTTATCTCAGAACTTCACGAAAACTTGTATTCCGGCTCAAAACAACGGGATACATGGTTTTAGATCGAAAGTAACAAGATTCACGAGCATCAATTTTACAAGTCGTCGAAGAGTAGAAGAGAATGGTGTAAAATTTTTCTCTCAGGACTGCGCTAAATCTTGTATTCCGGCTCAAAACAACCGGATACATCGTTTTAGATCGAAACTAGCAAAATTCACGAGCATCGATTTTACAAGTCGTCGAAGAGTAGACGAGAGAAAGGTGTAAACTTTTTCTCTCAGAACTGCGCGAAAACTTGTATTCCGGCTCAAAACAACGGGATACATCGTTTTAGATCGAAACTAGCAAAACTCACGAGCATCGATTTTACAAGTTGTCGAAGAGTAAACGAGAGAAAGGTGTGAACTTTTTCTCTCAGAACTGCGCGAAAACTTGTATTCCGGCTCAAAACAACGGGATACATCGTTTTAGATCGAAACTAGCAAAACTCACGAGCATCGATTTTACAAGTTGTCGAAGAGTAAACGAGAGAAAGGTGTGAACTTTTTCTCTCAGAACTGCGCAAAAACTTGTATTCCGGCTCAAAACAACGGGATACATCGTTTTAGATCGAAACTAGCAAAATTCACGAGTATCGATTTTACAAATTCTCGAAGAGTAGACGAGAGAAAGGTGTAAACTTTTTCTCTCAGAACTGCGCGAAAACATGTATTCCGGCTCAAAACAAAGGGATACATCGTTTTAGATAGAAACTAGCAATATTCACGAGCATCGATTTTACAAGTCGTCGAAGAGTAGACGAGAGAAAGGTGTAAACTTTTTCTCTCAGAACTGCGCGAAAATTTGTATTCCAGCTCAAAACAACGGGATACATCGTTTCAGATAGAAACTAGCAATATTCACGAGCATCGATTTTACAAGTCGTCGAAGAGTAGAGGAGAGAAAGGTGTAAACTTTTTATCTCAGAACTTCACGAAAACTTGTATTCCGGCTCAAAACTACGGGATACATGGTTTTAGATCGAAAAAAGCAAGATTCACGAGCATCGATTTTACAAGTCGTCGAAGAGTAGAGGAGAGAAAGGTGTAAACTTTTTCTCTCAGAACTTCACGAAAACTTGTATTCCGGCTCAAAACAACGGGATACATGGTTTTAGATCGAAACTAGCAAGATTCACGAGCATCGATTTTACAAGTCGTCGAAGAGTAGAGGAGAGAAAGGTGTAAACTTTTTCTCTCAGAACTTCACGAAAACTTGTATTGCGGCTCAACCCAACGGGATACATGGTTTTAGATCGAAACTAGCAAGATTCACGAGCATCGATTTTACAAGTCGTCCAAGAGTAGACGAGAGAAAGGTGTAAACTTTTTATCTCAGAACTTCACGAAAACTTGTATTCCGGCTCAAAACAACGGGATACATGGTTTTAGATCGAAAGTAACAAGATTCACGAGCATCAATTTTACAAGTCGTCGAAGAGTAGAAGAGAATGGTGTAAAATTTTTCTCTCAGGACTGCGCTAAATCTTGTATTCCGGCTCAAAACAACCGGATACATCGTTTTAGATCGAAACTAGCAAAATTCACGAGAATCGATTTTACAAGTCGTCGAAGAGTAGACGAGAGAAAGGTGTAAACTTTTTCTCTCAGAACTGCGCGAAAACTTGTATTCCGGCTCAAAACAACGGGATACATCGTTTTAGATCGAAACTAGCAAAACTCACGAGCATCGATTTTACAAGTTGTCGAAGAGTAAACCAGAGAAAGGTGTGAACTTTTTCTCTCAGAACTGCGCGAAAACTTGTATTCCGGCTCAAAACAACGGAATACATGGTTTTAGATCGAAAGTAACAAGATTCACGAGCATCAATTTTACAAGTCGTCGAAGAGTAGAAGAGAATGGTGTAAAATTTTTCTCTCAGGACTGCGCTAAATCTTGTATTCCGGCTCAAAACAACCGGATACATCGTTTTAGATCGAAACTAGCAAAATTCACGAGCATCGATTTTACAAGTCGTCGAAGAGTAGACGAGAGAAAGGTGTAAACTTTTTCTCTCAGAACTGCGCGAAAACTTGTATTCCGGCTCAAAACAACGGGATACATCGTTTTAGATCGAAACTAGCAAAACTCACGAGCATCGATTTTACAAGTTGTCGAAGAGTAAACGAGAGAAAGGTGTGAACTTTTTCTCTCAGAACTGCGCGAAAACTTGTATTCCGGCTCAAAACAACGGGATACATCGTTTTAGATCGAAACTAGCAAAACTCACGAGCATCGATTTTACAAGTTGTCGAAGAGTAAACGAGAGAAAGGTGTGAACTTTTTCTCTCAGAACTGCGCAAAAACTTGTATTCCGGCTCAAAACAACGGGATACATCGTTTTAGATCGAAACTAGCAAAATTCACGAGTATCGATTTTACAAATTCTCGAAGAGTAGACGAGAGAAAGGTGTAAACTTTTTCTCTCAGAACTGCGCGAAAACATGTATTCCGGCTCAAAACAAAGGGATACATCGTTTTAGATAGAAACTAGCAATATTCACGAGCATCGATTTTACAAGTCGTCGAAGAGTAGACGAGAGAAAGGTGTAAACGTTTTCTCTCAGAACTGCGCGAAAATTTGTATTCCAGCTCAAAACAACGGGATACATCGTTTCAGATAGAAACTAGCAATATTCACGAGCATCGATTTTACAAGTCGTCGAAGAGTAGAGGAGAGAAAGGTGTAAACTTTTTATCTCAGAACTTCACGAAAACTTGTATTCCGGCTCAAAACTACGGGATACATGGTTTTAGATCGAAAAAAGCAAGATTCACGAGCATCGATTTTACAAGTCGTCGAAGAGTAGAGGAGAGAAAGGTGTAAACTTTTTCTCTCAGAACTTCACGAAAACTTGTATTCCGGCTCAAAACAACGGGATACATGGTTTTAGATCGAAACTAGCAAGATTCACGAGCATCGATTTTACAAGTCGTCGAAGAGTAGAGGAGAGAAAGGTGTAAACTTTTTCTCTCAGAACTTCACGAAAACTTGTATTGCGGCTCAACCCAACGGGATACATGGTTTTAGATCGAAACTAGCAAGATTCACGAGCATCGATTTTACAAGTCGTCCAAGAGTAGACGAGAGAAAGGTGTAAACTTTTTATCTCAGAACTTCACGAAAACTTGTATTCCGGCTCAAAACAACGGGATACATGGTTTTAGATCGAAAGTAACAAGATTCACGAGCATCAATTTTACAAGTCGTCGAAGAGTAGAAGAGAATGGTGTAAAATTTTTCTCTCAGGACTGCGCTAAATCTTGTATTCCGGCTCAAAACAACCGGATACATCGTTTTAGATCGAAACTAGCAAAATTCACGAGCATCGATTTTACAAGTCGTCGAAGAGTAGACGAGAGAAAGGTGTAAACTTTTTCTCTCAGAACTGCGCGAAAACTTGTATTCCGGCTCAAAACAACGGGATACATCGTTTTAGATCGAAACTAGCAAAACTCACGAGCATCGATTTTACAAGTTGTCGAAGAGTAAACCAGAGAAAGGTGTGAACTTTTTCTCTCAGAACTGCGCGAAAACTTGTATTCCGGCTCAAAACAACGGAATACATGGTTTTAGATCGAAAGTAACAAGATTCACGAGCATAAATTTTACAAGTCGTCGAAGAGTAGAAGAGAATGGTGTAAAATTTTTCTCTCAGAACTGCGCGAAAACTTGTATTCCGGCTCAAAACAACGGGATACATCGTTTTAGATAGAAACTAGCAATATTCACGAGCATCGATTTTACAAGTCGTCGAAGAGTAGACGAGAGAAAGGTGTAAACTTTTTCTCTCAGAACTGCGCGAAAATTTGTATTCCGGCTCAAAACAACGGGATACATCGTTTCAGATATAAACTAGCAATATTCACGAGCATCGATTTTACAAGTCGTCGAAGAGTAGAGGAGAGAAAGGTGTAAACTTTTTCTCTCAGAACTTCACGAAAACTTGTATTCCGGCTCAAAACAACGGGATACATCGTTTTAGATCGAAACTAGCAAAACTCACGAGCATCGATTTTACAAGTTGCCGAAGAGTAAACGAGAGAAAGGTGAAATCTTTTTCTCTCAGAACTGCGCGAAAACTTGTATTCCGGCTCAAAACAACGGGATACATCGTTTTAGATCAAAACTAGCAAGATTCACGAGTATCGATTTTACAAATCCTCGAAGAGTAGACGAGAGAAAGGTGTAAACTTTTTCTCTCAGAACTGCGCGAAAACTTGTATTCCGGCTCAAAACAACGGGATACATCGTTTTAGATATAAACTAGCAATATTCACGAGCATCGATTTTACAAGTCGTCGAAGAGTAGACGAGAGAAAGGTGTAAACTTTTTCTCTCAGAACTGCGCGAAAATTTGTATTCCGGCTCAAAACAACGGGATACATCGTTTCAGATAGAAACTAGCAATATTCACGAGCATCGATTTTACAAGTCGTCGAAGAGTAGAGGAGAGAAAGGTGTAAACTTTTTCTCTCAGAACTGCGCGAAAACTTGTATTCCGGCTCAAAACAACGGAATACATGCTTTTAGATCGAAACTAACAAGATTCACGAGCATCGATTTTACAAGTCGTCCAAGAGTAGACGAGAGAAAGGTGTAAACTTTTTCTCTCAGAACTTCACAAAAACTTGTATTCCGGCTCAAAACAACGGGATACATGGTTTTAGATCGAAACTAACAAGATTCACGAGCATCGATTTTACAAGTCGTCGAAGAGTAGAGGAGAGAAAGGTGTAAACTTTTTCTCTCAGAACTTCACGAAAACTTGTATTCCGGCTCAGAACAACGGGATACATCGTTTTAGATCGAAACTAACAAGATTCACGAGCATCAATTTTACAAGTCGTCGAAGAGTAGAAGAGAATGGTGTAAAATTTTTCTCTCAGGACTGCGCTAAATCTTGTATTCCGGCTCAAAACAACCGGATACATCGTTTTAGATCGAAACTAGCAAAATTCACGAGCATCGATTTTACAAGTCGTCGAAGAGAACACGAGAGAAAGGTGTAAACTTTTTCTCTCAGAACTGCGCGAAAATTTGTATTCCGGCTCAAAACAACGGGATACATCGTTTCAGATAGAAACTAGCAATACTCACGAGCATCGATTTTACAAGTCGTCCAAGAGTAGACGAGAGAAAGGTGTAAACTTTTTCTCTCAGAACTGCGCGAAAACTTGTATTCCGGCTCAAAACAACGGGATACATGGTTTTAGATCGAAACTAACAAGATTCACGAGCATCGATTTTACAAGTCGTCGAAGAGTAGAGGAGAGAAAGGTGTAAACTTTTTCTCTCAGAACTGCGCGAAAATTTGTATTCCGGCTCAAAACAACGGGATACATCGTTTCAGATAGAAACTAGCAATATTCACGAGCATCGATTTTACAAGTCGTCGAAGAGTAGAGGAGAGAAAGGTGTAAACTTTTTCTCTCAGAACTTCACGAAAACTTGTATTCCGGCTCAAAACAACGGGATACATGGTTTTAGATCGAAAAAAGCAAGATTCACGAGCATCGATTTTACAAGTCGTCGAAGAGTAGAGGAGGGAAAGGTGTAAACTTTTTCTCTCAGAACTTCACGAAAACTTGTATTCCGGCTCAAAACAACGGGATACATGGTTTTAGATCGAAACTAGCAAGATTCACGAGCATCGATTTTACAAGTCGTCGAAGAGTAGAGGAGAGAAAGGTGTAAACTTTTTCTCTCAGAACTTCACGAAAACTTGTATTGCGGCTCAACCCAACGGGATACATGGTTTTAGATCGAAACTAGCAAGATTCACGAGCATCGATTTTACAAGTCGTCCAAGAGTAGACGAGAGAAAGGTGTAAACTTTTTCTCTCAGAACTGCGCGAAAACTTGTATTCCGGCTCAAAACAACGGAATACATGGTTTTAGATCGAAACTAACAAGATTCACGAGCATCGATTTTACAAGTCGTCCAAGAGTAGACGAGAGAAAGGTGTAAACTTTTTCTCTCAGAACTTCACGAAAACTTGTATTCCGGCTCAAAACAACGGGATACATGGTTTTAGATCGAAACTAACAAGATTCACGAGCATCGATTTTACAAGTCGTCGAAGAGTAGAGGAGAGAAAGGTGTAAACTTTTTCTCTCAGAACTTCACGAAAACTTGTATTCCGGCTCAAAACAACGGGATACATCGTTTTAGATCGAAACTAACAAGATTCACGAGCATCAATTTTACAAGTCGTCGAAGAGTAGAAGAGAATGGTGTAAAATGTTTCTCTCAGGACTGCGCTAAATCTTGTATTCCGGCTCAAAACAACCATATACATCGTTTTAGATCGAAACTAGCAAAATTCACGAGCATCGATTTTACAAGTCGTCGAAGAGTAGACGAGAGAAAGGTGTAAACTTTTTCTCTCAGAACTGCGCGAAAATTTGTATTCCGGCTCAAAACAACGGGATACATCGTTTCAGATAGAAACTAGCAATATTCACGAGCATCGATTTTACAAGTCGTCGAAGAGTAGAGGAGAGAAAGGTGTAAACTTTTTCTCTCAGAACTTCACGAAAACTTGTATTCCGGCTCAAAACAAGGGGATACATGGTTTTAGATCGAAACTAGCAAGATTCACGAGCATCAATTTTACAAGTCGTCGAAGAGTAGAGGAGAGAAAGGTGTAAACTTTTTCTCTCAGAAGTTCACGAAAACTTGTATTCCGGCTCAAAACAACGGGATACATGGTTTTAGATCGAAAGTAACAAGATTCACGAGCATCAATTTTACAAGTCGTCGAAGAGTAGAAGAGAATGGTGTAAATTTTTTCTCTCAGGACTGCGCTAAATCTTGTATTCCGGCTCAAAACAACCGGATACATCGTTTTAGATCGAAACTAGCAAAATTCACGAGCATCGATTTTACAAGTCGTCGAAGAGTAGACGAGAGAAAGGTGTAAACTTTTTCTCTCAGAACTGCGCGAAAACTTGTATTCCGGCTCAAAACAACGGGATACATCGTTTTAGATCGAAACTAGCAAAACTCACGAGCATCGATTTTACAAGTTGTCGAAGAGTAAACGAGAGAAAGGTGAAAACTTTTTCTCTCAGAACTGCGCGAAAACTTGTATTCCGGCTCAAAACAACGGGATACATCGTTTTAGATCGAAACTAGCAAGATTCACGAGTATCGATTTTACAAATCCTCGAAGAGTAGACGAGAGAAAGGTGTAAACTTTTTCTCTCAGAACTGCACGAAAACTTGTATTCCGGCTCAAAACAACGGGATACATCGTTTTAGATATAAACTAGCAATATTCACGAGCATCGATTTTACAAGTCCTCGAAGAGTAGACGAGAGAAAGGTGTAAACTTTTTCTCTCAGAACTGCGCGAAAATTTGTATTCCGGCTCAAAACAACGGGATACATCGTTTCAGATAGAAACTAGCAATATTCACGAGCATTGATTTTACAAGTCGTCGAAGAGTAGAGGAGAGAAAGGTGTAAACTTTTTCTCTCAGAACTGCGCGAAAACTTGTAATCCGGCTCAAAACAACGGAATACATGGTTTTAGATCGAAACTAACAAGATTCACGAGCATCGATTTTACAAGTCGTCCAAGAGTAGACGAGAGAAAGGTGTAAACTTTTTCTCTCAGAACTTCACGAAAACTTGTATTCCGGCTCAAAACAACGGGATACATGGTTTTAGATCGAAACTAACAAGATTCACGAGCATCGATTTTACAAGTCGTCGAAGAGTAGAGGAGAGAAAAGTAAACTTTTTCTCTCAGAACTTCACCAAAACTTGTATTCCGGCTCAAAACAACGGGATACATGGTTTTAGATCGAAACTAACAAGATTCACGAGCATCGATTTTACAAGTCGTCGAAGAGTAGAGGAGAGAAAGGTGTAAACTTTTTCTCTCAGAACTTCACGAAAACTTGTATTCCGGATCAAAACAACGGGATACATCGTTTTAGATCGAAACTAACAAGATTCACGAGCATCAATTTTACAAGTCGTCGAAGAGTAGAAGAGAAAGGTGTAAACTTTTTCTCTCAGAACTGCGCGAAAACTTGTATTCCGGCTCAAAACAACGGAATAATGGTTTTAGATCGAAACTAACAAGATTCACGAGCATCGATTTTACAAGTCGTCCAAGAGTAGACGAGAGAAAGGTGTAAACTTTTTCTCTCAGAACTTCACGAAAACTTGTATTCCGGCTCAAAACAACAGGATACATGGTTTTAGATCGAAACTAAAAAGATTCACGAGCATCGATTTTACAAGTCGTCGAAGAGTAGAGGAGAGAAAGGTGTAAACTTTTTCTCTCAGAACTTCACGAAAACTTGTATTCCGGCTCAGAACAACGGGATACATCGTTTTAGATCGAAACTAACAAGATTCACGAGCATCAATTTTACAAGTCGTCGAAGAGTAGAAGAGAATGGTGTAAAATTTTTCTCTCAGGACTGCGCTAAATCTTGTATTCCGGCTCAAAACAACCGGATACATCGTTTTAGATCGAAACTAGCAAAATTCACGAGCATCGATTTTACAAGTCGTCGAAGAGTAGACGAGAGAAAGGTGTAAACTTTTTCTCTCAGAACTGCGCAAAAACTTGTATTCCGGCTCAAAACAACGGGATACATCGTTTTAGATCGAAACTAGCAAAACTCACGAGCATCGATTTTACAAGTTGTCGAAGAGTAAACCAGAGAAAGGTGTGAACTTTTTCTCTCAGAACTGCGCGAAAACTTGTATTCCGGCTCAAAACAACGGAATACATGGTTTTAGATCGAAAGTAACAAGATTCACGAGCATAAATTTTACAAGTCGTCGAAGAGTAGAAGAGAATGGTGTAAAATTTTTCTCTCAGAACTGCGCGAAAACTTGTATTCCGGCTCAAAACAACGGGATACATCGTTTTAGATAGAAACTAGCAATATTCACGAGCATCGATTTTACAAGTCGTCGAAGAGTAGACGAGAGAAAGGTGTAAACTTTTTCTCTCAGAACTGCGCGAAAATTTGTATTCCGGCTCAAAACAACGGGATACATCGTTTCAGATATAAACTAGCAATATTCACGAGCATCGATTTTACAAGTCGTCGAAGAGTAGAGGAGAGAAAGGTGTAAACTTTTTCTCTCAGAACTTCACGAAAACTTGTATTCCGGCTCAAAACAACGGGATACATCGTTTTAGATCGAAACTAGCAAAACTCACGAGCATCGATTTTACAAGTCGTCCAAGAGTAGACGAGAGAAAGGTGTAAACTTTTTCTCTCAGAACTTCACGAAAACTTGTATTCCGGCTCAAAACAACAGGATACATGGTTTTAGATCGAAACTAACAAGATTCACGAGCATCGATTTTACAAGTCGTCGAAGAGTAGAGGAGAGAAAGGTGTAAACTTTTTCTCTCAGAACTTCACGAAAACTTGTATTCCGGCTCAGAACAACGGGATACATGGTTTTAGATCGAAACTAACAAGATTCACGAGCATCAATTTTACAAGTCGTCGAAGAGTAGAAGAGAATGGTGTAAAATTTTTCTCTCAGGACTGCGCTAAATCTTGTATTCCGGCTCAAAACAACCGGATACATCGTTTTAGATCGAAACTAGCAAAATTCACGAGCATCGATTTTACAAGTCGTCGAAGAGTAGACGAGAGAAAGGTGTAAACTTTTTCTCTCAGAACTGCGCGAAAACTTGTATTCCGGCTCAAAACAACGGGATACATCGTTTTAGATCGAAACTAGCAAAACTCACGAGCATCGATTTTACAAGTTGTCGAAGAGTAAACCAGAGAAAGGTGTGAACTTTTTCTCTCAGAACTGCGCGAAAACTTGTATTCCGGCTCAAAACAACGGAATACATGGTTTTAGATCGAAAGTAACAAGATTCACGAGCATAAATTTTACAAGTCGTCGAAGAGTAGAAGAGAATGGTGTAAAATTTTTCTCTCAGAACTGCGCGAAAACTTGTATTCCGGCTCAAAACAACGGGATACATCGTTTTAGATAGAAACTAGCAATATTCACGAGCATCGATTTTACAAGTCGTCGAAGAGTAGACGAGAGAAAGGTGTAAACTTTTTCTCTCAGAACTGCGCGAAAATTTGTATTCCGGCTCAAAACAACGGGATACATCGTTTCAGATATAAACTAGCAATATTCACGAGCATCGATTTTACAAGTCGTCGAAGAGTAGAGGAGAGAAAGGTGTAAACTTTTTCTCTCAGAACTTCACGAAAACTTGTATTCCGGCTCAAAACAACGGGATACATCGTTTTAGATCGAAACTAGCAAAACTCACGAGCATCGATTTTGCAAGTCGTCGAAGAGTAGACGAAAAAAAGGTGTATATTTTCTCTCAGAACTGCGCTAAAACTTGTATTCCGGCTCAAAACAAAGGGATACATCCTTTTATATCGAAACTAGCAAGAATCACGAGCATCGATTTTACAAGTCGTCGAAGAGTAGAGGAGAGAAAGGTGTAAAATTTTCTCTCAGAACTGCGCCAAAACTTGTATTCCGGCTCAAAACAACGGGATACATCGTTTTAGATCGAAACTAGCAAGATTCACGAGCACCGATTTTTCAAGTCTTCGAAGAGTAGACGAGAGAGAGGTGTAAACTTCTTCTCTCAGAACTGTGCGAAAACTTGTATTCCGGCTAAAAACAGCGGGATACATCGTTTTAGATCGAAACTAGCGAAATTCACGAGCATCGATTTTGCAAGTCGTCGAAGAGTAGACGAGAGTAAGGGGTAAACGTTTTCTCTCCGAACGGCGCGAAAACTTGTATTCCGGCTGAAAACAACGGGATACATCGTTTTAGATCGAAACTCGCAAGATTCACGAGCATCGATCTTACAAGTCATCGAAGAGTAGACGAGAGAAAGGTATAAACCTTTTCCCTCAGAACTGCGCGAAAACTTGTATTCCGGCTCAAAACAACGGGATACATTGTTTTAGATTGAAACTAGCAAGATTCACGAGCATCGATTTTACAAGTCGTCGAAGAGTAGACGAGAGAAAGATGCAAAATTTTCTCTCAGAACTGCGCGAAAACTTGTATTCCGGCTCAAAACAACGGGATACATCGTTTTAGATTGAAACTAGCAAGATTCACGAGCATCGATTTTACAAGTCGTCGAAGAGTAGAGGAGAGAAAGGTGTAAACTTTTTTTTTCAGAACTGCGCGAAAACTTGTATTCCGGCTCAAAACAACGGGATACATCGTTTTAGATCGAAACTAGCAAGATTCACGAGTATCAATTTTACAAGTCGTCGAAGAGTAGACGAGAGAAAGGTGCAAACTTGTTCTCTCAGAACTGCGCGAAAACTTGTATTCCGGCTCAAAACAACGGGATACATCGTTTTAGATCGAAACAAGCAAAATTCGCGAGCATCGTTTTTACAAGTCGTCGAAGAGTACACAAGAGAAAGGTGTAAACTTTTTCTCTCAGAACTGCGCGAACACTTGTATTCCGGCTGAAAACAACGGGATACATCGTTATAGATCGAAACTAGCAAGATTCACGAGCATCGATTTTTCAAGTCTTCGATGAGTAGACGAGAGAGAGGTGAAAACTTGTTCTCTCAAAACTGCGCGAAAACTTGTATTGCGGCTCAAAACAACGGCATACATCGTTTTTCATTGAAACTAGCAAAATTCACGAGCATCGATTTTACAAGTCGTCGAAGAGTAGACGAGAGAAAGGTGCAAACTTTTTCTCTCAGAACTGCGCGAAAAATTGTATACCGGCTCAAAACAACGGGATACATCGTTTTAGATCGAAACTAGCAAGATTCACGAGCATCGATTTTGCAAGTCGTCGAAGAGTAGACGAAAAAAAGGTGTATATTTTCTCTCAGAACTGCGCTAAAACTTGTATTCCGGCTCAAAACAAAGGGATACATCCTTTTATATCGAAACTAGCAAGAATCACGAGCATCGATTTTACAAGTCGTCGAAGAGTAGAGGAGAGAAAGGTGTAAAATTTTCTCTTAGAACTGCGCCAAAACTTGTATTCCGGCTCAAAACAACGGGATACATCGTTTTAGATCGAAACCAGCAAGATTCACGAGCACCGATTTTTCAAGTCTTCGAAGAGTAGAGGAGAGAAAGGTGTAAACTTTTTCTCTCAGAACTGCGCGAAAACTTGTAATCCGGCTCAAAACAACGGAATACATGGTTTTAGATCGAAACTAACAAGATTCACGAGCATCGATTTTACAAGTCGTCCAAGAGTAGACGAGAGAAAGGTGTAAACTTTTTCTCTCAGAACTTCACGAAAACTTGTATTCCGGCTCAAAACAACGGGATACATGGTTTTAGATCGAAACTAACAAGATTCACGAGCATCGATTTTACAAGTCGTCGAAGAGTAGAGGAGAGAAAAGTAAACTTTTTCTCTCAGAACTTCACCAAAACTTGTATTCCGGCTCAAAACAACGGGATACATGGTTTTAGATCGAAACTAACAAGATTCACGAGCATCGATTTTACAAGTCGTCGAAGAGTAGAGGAGAGAAAGGTGTAAACTTTTTCTCTCAGAACTTCACGAAAACTTGTATTCCGGATCAAAACAACGGGATACATCGTTTTAGATCGAAACTAACAAGATTCACGAGCATCAATTTTACAAGTCGTCGAAGAGTAGAAGAGAAAGGTGTAAACTTTTTCTCTCAGAACTGCGCGAAAACTTGTATTCCGGCTCAAAACAACGGAATAATGGTTTTAGATCGAAACTAACAAGATTCACGAGCATCGATTTTACAAGTCGTCCAAGAGTAGACGAGAGAAAGGTGTAAACTTTTTCTCTCAGAACTTCACGAAAACTTGTATTCCGGCTCAAAACAACAGGATACATGGTTTTAGATCAAAACTAAAAAGATTCACGAGCATCGATTATACAAGTTGTCGAAGAGTAGAGGAGAGAAAGGTGTAAACTTTTTCTCTCAGAACTTCACGAAAACTTGTATTCCGGCTCAGAACAACGGGATACATCGTTTTAGATCGAAACTAACAAGATTCACGAGCATCAATTTTACAAGTCGTCGAAGAGTAGAAGAGAATGGTGTAAAATTTTTCTCTCAGGACTGCGCTAAATCTTGTATTCCGGCTCAAAACAACCGGATACATCGTTTTAGATCGAAACTAGCAAAATTCACGAGCATCGATTTTACAAGTCGTCGAAGAGTAGACGAGAGAAAGGTGTAAACTTTTTCTCTCAGAACTGCGCGAAAACTTGTATTCCGGCTCAAAACAACGGGATACATCGTTTTAGATCGAAACTAGCAAAACTCACGAGCATCGATTTTACAAGTTGTCGAAGAGTAAACCAGAGAAAGGTGTGAACTTTTTCTCTCAGAACTGCGCGAAAACTTGTATTCCGGCTCAAAACAACGGAATACATGGTTTTAGATCGAAAGTAACAAGATTCACGAGCATAAATTTTACAAGTCGTCGAAGAGTAGAAGAGAATGGTGTAAAATTTTTCTCTCAGAACTGCGCGAAAACTTGTATTCCGGCTCAAAACAACGGGATACATCGTTTTAGATAGAAACTAGCAATATTCACGAGCATCGATTTTACAAGTCGTCGAAGAGTAGACGAGAGAAAGGTGTAAACTTTTTCTCTCAGAACTGCGCGAAAATTTGTATTCCGGCTCAAAACAACGGGATACATCGTTTCAGATATAAACTAGCAATATTCACGAGCATCGATTTTACAAGTCGTCGAAGAGTAGAGGAGAGAAAGGTGTAAACTTTTTCTCTCAGAACTTCACGAAAACTTGTATTCCGGCTCAAAACAACGGGATACATCGTTTTAGATCGAAACTAGCAAAACTCACGAGCATCGATTTTACAAGTCGTCCAAGAGTAGACGAGAGAAAGGTGTAAACTTTTTCTCTCAGAACTTCACGAAAACTTGTATTCCGGCTCAAAACAACAGGATACATGGTTTTAGATCGAAACTAACAAGATTCACGAGCATCGATTTTACAAGTCGTCGAAGAGTAGAGGAGAGAAAGGTGTAAACTTTTTCTCTCAGAACTTCACGAAAACTTGTATTCCGGCTCAGAACAACGGGATACATGGTTTTAGATCGAAACTAACAAGATTCACGAGCATCAATTTTACAAGTCGTCGAAGAGTAGAAGAGAATGGTGTAAAATTTTTCTCTCAGGACTGCGCTAAATCTTGTATTCCGGCTCAAAACAACCGGATACATCGTTTTAGATCGAAACTAGCAAAATTCACGAGCATCGATTTTACAAGTCGTCGAAGAGTAGACGAGAGAAAGGTGTAAACTTTTTCTCTCAGAACTGCGCGAAAACTTGTATTCCGGCTCAAAACAACGGGATACATCGTTTTAGATCGAAACTAGCAAAACTCACGAGCATCGATTTTACAAGTTGTCGAAGAGTAAACCAGAGAAAGGTGTGAACTTTTTCTCTCAGAACTGCGCGAAAACTTGTATTCCGGCTCAAAACAACGGAATACATGGTTTTAGATCGAAAGTAACAAGATTCACGAGCATAAATTTTACAAGTCGTCGAAGAGTAGAAGAGAATGGTGTAAAATTTTTCTCTCAGAACTGCGCGAAAACTTGTATTCCGGCTCAAAACAACGGGATACATCGTTTTAGATAGAAACTAGCAATATTCACGAGCATCGATTTTACAAGTCGTCGAAGAGTAGACGAGAGAAAGGTGTAAACTTTTTCTCTCAGAACTGCGCGAAAATTTGTATTCCGGCTCAAAACAACGGGATACATCGTTTCAGATATAAACTAGCAATATTCACGAGCATCGATTTTACAAGTCGTCGAAGAGTAGAGGAGAGAAAGGTGTAAACTTTTTCTCTCAGAACTTCACGAAAACTTGTATTCCGGCTCAAAACAACGGGATACATCGTTTTAGATCGAAACTAGCAAAACTCACGAGCATCGATTTTACAAGTTGCCGAAGAGTAAACGAGAGAAAGGTGAAATCTTTTTCTCTCAGAACTGCGCGAAAACTTGTATTCCGGCTCAAAACAACGGGATACATCGTTTTAGATCAAAACTAGCAAGATTCACGAGTATCGATTTTACAAATCCTCGAAGAGTAGACGAGAGAAAGGTGTAAACTTTTTCTCTCAGAACTGCGCGAAAACTTGTATTCCGGCTCAAAACAACGGGATACATCGTTTTAGATATAAACTAGCAATATTCACGAGCATCGATTTTACAAGTCGTCGAAGAGTAGACGAGAGAAAGGTGTAAACTTTTTCTCTCAGAACTGCGCGAAAATTTGTATTCCGGCTCAAAACAACGGGATACATCGTTTCAGATAGAAACTAGCAATATTCACGAGCATCGATTTTACAAGTCGTCGAAGAGTAGAGGAGAGAAAGGTGTAAACTTTTTCTCTCAGAACTGCGCGAAAACTTGTATTCCGGCTCAAAACAACGGAATACATGCTTTTAGATCGAAACTAACAAGATTCACGAGCATCGATTTTACAAGTCGTCCAAGAGTAGACGAGAGAAAGGTGTAAACTTTTTCTCTCAGAACTTCACGAAAACTTGTATTCCGGCTCAAAACAACGGGATACATGGTTTTAGATCGAAACTAACAAGATTCACGAGCATCGATTTTACAAGTCGTCGAAGAGTAGAGGAGAGAAAGGTGTAAACTTTTTCTCTCAGAACTTCACGAAAACTTGTATTCCGGCTCAGAACAACGGGATACATCGTTTTAGATCGAAACTAACAAGATTCACGAGCATCAATTTTACAAGTCGTCGAAGAGTAGAAGAGAATGGTGTAAAATTTTTCTCTCAGGACTGCGCTAAATCTTGTATTCCGGCTCAAAACAACCGGATACATCGTTTTAGATCGAAACTAGCAAAATTCACGAGCATCGATTTTACAAGTCGTCGAAGAGAACACGAGAGAAAGGTGTAAACTTTTTCTCTCAGAACTGCGCGAAAATTTGTATTCCGGCTCAAAACAACGGGATACATCGTTTCAGATAGAAACTAGCAATACTCACGAGCATCGATTTTACAAGTCGTCCAAGAGTAGACGAGAGAAAGGTGTAAACTTTTTCTCTCAGAACTGCGCGAAAACTTGTATTCCGGCTCAAAACAACGGGATACATGGTTTTAGATCGAAACTAACAAGATTCACGAGCATCGATTTTACAAGTCGTCGAAGAGTAGAGGAGAGAAAGGTGTAAACTTTTTCTCTCAGAACTGCGCGAAAATTTGTATTCCGGCTCAAAACAACGGGATACATCGTTTTAGATCGAAACTAGCAAAACTCACGAGCATCGATTTTACAAGTTGTCGAAGAGTAAACGAGAGAAAGGTGAAAACTTTTTCTCTCAGAACTGCGCGAAAACTTGTATTCCGGCTCAAAACAACGGGATACATCGTTTTAGATCGAAACTAGCAAGATTCACGAGTATCGATTTTACAAATCCTCGAAGAGTAGACGAGAGAAAGGTGTAAACTTTTTCTCTCAGAACTGCACGAAAACTTGTATTCCGGCTCAAAACAACGGGATACATCGTTTTAGATATAAACTAGCAATATTCACGAGCATCGATTTTACAAGTCCTCGAAGAGTAGACGAGAGAAAGGTGTAAACTTTTTCTCTCAGAACTGCGCGAAAATTTGTATTCCGGCTCAAAACAACGGGATACATCGTTTCAGATAGAAACTAGCAATATTCACGAGCATTGATTTTACAAGTCGTCGAAGAGTAGAGGAGAGAAAGGTGTAAACTTTTTCTCTCAGAACTGCGCGAAAACTTGTATTCCGGCTCAAAACAACGGAATACATGGTTTTAGATCGAAACTAACAAGATTCACGAGCATCGATTTTACAAGTCGTCCAAGAGTAGACGAGAGAAAGGTGTAAACTTTTTCTCTCAGAACTTCACGAAAACTTGTATTCCGGCTCAAAACAACGGGATACATGGTTTTAGATCGAAACTAACAAGATTCACGAGCATCGATTTTACAAGTCGTCGAAGAGTAGAGGAGAGAAAAGTAAACTTTTTCTCTCAGAACTTCACCAAAACTTGTATTCCGGCTCAAAACAACGGGATACATGGTTTTAGATCGAAACTAACAAGATTCACGAGCATCGATTTTACAAGTCGTCGAAGAGTAGAGGAGAGAAAGGTGTAAACTTTTTCTCTCAGAACTTCACGAAAACTTGTATTCCGGATCAAAACAACGGGATACATCGTTTTAGATCGAAACTAACAAGATTCACGAGCATCAATTTTACAAGTCGTCGAAGAGTAGAAGAGAAAGGTGTAAACTTTTTCTCTCAGAACTGCGCGAAAACTTGTATTCCGGCTCAAAACAACGGAATAATGGTTTTAGATCGAAACTAACAAGATTCACGAGCATCGATTTTACAAGTCGTCCAAGAGTAGACGAGAGAAAGGTGTAAACTTTTTCTCTCAGAACTTCACGAAAACTTGTATTCCGGCTCAAAACAACAGGATACATGGTTTTAGATCGAAACTAACAAGATTCACGAGCATCGATTTTACAAGTCGTCGAAGAGTAGAGGAGAGAAAGGTGTAAACTTTTTCTCTCAGAACTTCACGAAAACTTGTATTCCGGCTCAGAACAACGGGATACATCGTTTTAGATCGAAACTAACAAGATTCACGAGCATCGATTTTACAAGTCGTCGAAGAGTAGAGGAGAGAAAGGTGTAAACTTTTTCTCTCAGAACTTCACGAAAACTTGTATTCCGGCTCAAAACAACGGGATACATGGTTTTAGATCGAAAAAAGCAAGATTCACGAGCATCGATTTTACAAGTCGTCGAAGAGTAGAGGAGGGAAAGGTGTAAACTTTTTCTCTCAGAACTTCACGAAAACTTGTATTCCGGCTCAAAACAACGGGATACATGGTTTTAGATCGAAACTAGCAAGATTCACGAGCATCGATTTTACAAGTCGTCGAAGAGTAGAGGAGAGAAAGGTGTAAACTTTTTCTCTCAGAACTTCACGAAAACTTGTATTGCGGCTCAACCCAACGGGATACATGGTTTTAGATCGAAACTAGCAAGATTCACGAGCATCGATTTTACAAGTCGTCCAAGAGTAGACGAGAGAAAGGTGTAAACTTTTTCTCTCAGAACTGCGCGAAAACTTGTATTCCGGCTCAAAACAACGGAATACATGGTTTTAGATCGAAACTAACAAGATTCACGAGCATCGATTTTACAAGTCGTCCAAGAGTAGACGAGAGAAAGGTGTAAACTTTTTCTCTCAGAACTTCACGAAAACTTGTATTCCGGCTCAAAACAACGGGATACATGGTTTTAGATCGAAACTAACAAGATTCACGAGCATCGATTTTACAAGTCGTCGAAGAGTAGAGGAGAGAAAGGTGTAAACTTTTTCTCTCAGAACTTCACGAAAACTTGTATTCCGGCTCAAAACAACGGGATACATCGTTTTAGATCGAAACTAACAAGATTCACGAGCATCAATTTTACAAGTCGTCGAAGAGTAGAAGAGAATGGTGTAAAATGTTTCTCTCAGGACTGCGCTAAATCTTGTATTCCGGCTCAAAACAACCATATACATCGTTTTAGATCGAAACTAGCAAAATTCACGAGCATCGATTTTACAAGTCGTCGAAGAGTAGACGAGAGAAAGGTGTAAACTTTTTCTCTCAGAACTGCGCGAAAATTTGTATTCCGGCTCAAAACAACGGGATACATCGTTTCAGATAGAAACTAGCAATATTCACGAGCATCGATTTTACAAGTCGTCGAAGAGTAGAGGAGAGAAAGGTGTAAACTTTTTCTCTCAGAACTTCACGAAAACTTGTATTCCGGCTCAAAACAAGGGGATACATGGTTTTAGATCGAAACTAGCAAGATTCACGAGCATCAATTTTACAAGTCGTCGAAGAGTAGAGGAGAGAAAGGTGTAAACTTTTTCTCTCAGAAGTTCACGAAAACTTGTATTCCGGCTCAAAACAACGGGATACATGGTTTTAGATCGAAAGTAACAAGATTCACGAGCATCAATTTTACAAGTCGTCGAAGAGTAGAAGAGAATGGTGTAAATTTTTTCTCTCAGGACTGCGCTAAATCTTGTATTCCGGCTCAAAACAACCGGATACATCGTTTTAGATCGAAACTAGCAAAATTCACGAGCATCGATTTTACAAGTCGTCGAAGAGTAGACGAGAGAAAGGTGTAAACTTTTTCTCTCAGAACTGCGCGAAAACTTGTATTCCGGCTCAAAACAACGGGATACATCGTTTTAGATCGAAACTAGCAAAACTCACGAGCATCGATTTTACAAGTTGTCGAAGAGTAGACGAGAGAAAGGTGAAAACTTTTTCTCTCAGAACTGCGCGAAAACTTGTATTCCGGCTCAAAACAACGGGATACATCGTTTTAGATCGAAACTAGCAAGATTCACGAGTATCGATTTTACAAATCCTCGAAGAGTAGACGAGAGAAAGGTGTAAACTTTTTCTCTCAGAACTGCACGAAAACTTGTATTCCGGCTCAAAACAACGGGATACATCGTTTTAGATATAAACTAGCAATATTCACGAGCATCGATTTTACAAGTCCTCGAAGAGTAGACGAGAGAAAGGTGTAAACTTTTTCTCTCAGAACTGCGCGAAAATTTGTATTCCGGCTCAAAACAACGGGATACATCGTTTCAGATAGAAACTAGCAATATTCACGAGCATTGATTTTACAAGTCGTCGAAGAGTAGAGGAGAGAAAGGTGTAAACGTTTTCTCTCAGAACTGCGCGAAAACTTGTATTCCGGCTCAAAACAACGGGATACATGGTTTTAGATCGAAACTAACAAGATTCACGAGCATCGATTTTACAAGTCGTCGAAGAGTAGAGGAGAGAAAAGTAAACTTTTTCTCTCAGAACTTCACCAAAACTTGTATTCCGGCTCAAAACAACGGGATACATGGTTTTAGATCGAAACTAACAAGATTCACGAGCATCGATTTTACAAGTCGTCGAAGAGTAGAGGAGAGAAAGGTGTAAACTTTTTCTCTCAGAACTTCACGAAAACTTGTATTCCGGATCAAAACAACGGGATACATCGTTTTAGATCGAAACTAACAAGATTCACGAGCATCAATTTTACAAGTCGTCGAAGAGTAGAAGAGAAAGGTGTAAACTTTTTCTCTCAGAACTGCGCGAAAACTTGTATTCCGGCTCAAAACAACGGAATAATGGTTTTAGATCGAAACTAACAAGATTCACGAGCATCGATTTTACAAGTCGTCCAAGAGTAGACGAGAGAAAGGTGTAAACTTTTTCTCTCAGAACTTCACGAAAACTTGTATTCCGGCTCAAAACAACAGGATACATGGTTTTAGATCGAAACTAACAAGATTCACGAGCATCGATTTTACAAGTCGTCGAAGAGTAGAGGAGAGAAAGGTGTAAACTTTTTCTCTCAGAACTTCACGAAAACTTGTATTCCGGCTCAGAACAACGGGATACATCGTTTTAGATCGAAACTAACAAGATTCACGAGCATCAATTTTACAAGTCGTCGAAGAGTAGAAGAGAATGGTGTAAAATTTTTCTCTCAGGACTGCGCTAAATCTTGTATTCCGGCTCAAAACAACCGGATACATCGTTTTAGATCGAAACTAGCAAAATTCACGAGCATCGATTTTACAAGTCGTCGAAGAGTAGACGAGAGAAAGGTGTAAACTTTTTCTCTCAGAACTGCGCGAAAATTTGTATTCCGGCTCAAAACAACGGGATACATCGTTTCAGATAGAAACTAGCAATACTCACGAGCATCGATTTTACAAGTTGTCGAAGAGTAAACGAGAGAAAGGTGTAAACTTTTTCTCTCAGAACTGCGCGAAAATTTGTATTCCGGCTCAAAACAACGGGATACATCGTTTCAGATAGAAACTAGCAATATTCACGAGCATCGATTTTACAAGTCGTCGAAGAGTAGAGGAGAGAAAGGTGTAAACTTTTTATCTCAGAACTTCACGAAAACTTGTATTCCGGCTCAAAACAACGGGATACATGGTTTTAGATCGAAACTAGCAAGATTCACGAGCATCGATTTTACAAGTCGTCGAAGAGTAGAGGAGAGAAAGGTGTAAACTTTTTCTCTCAGAACTTCACGAAAACTTGTATTGCGGCTCAACCCAACGGGATACATGGTTTTAGATCGAAACTAGCAAGATTCACGAGCATCGATTTTACAAGTCGTCCAAGAGTAGACGAGAGAAAGGTGTAAACTTTTTCTCTCAGAACTGCGCGAAAACTTGTATTCCGGCTCAAAACAACGGGATACATGGTTTTAGATCGAAACTAGCAAGATTCACGAGCATCGATTTTACAAGTCGTCGAAGAGTAGAGGAGAGAAAGGTGTAAACCTTTTCTCTCAGAACTTCACGAAAACTTGTATTGCGGCTCAACCCAACGGGATACATGGTTTTAGATCGAAACTAGCAAGATTCACGAGCATCGATTTTACAAGTCGTCCAAGAGTAGACGAGAGAAAGGTGTAAACTTTTTATCTCAGAACTTCACGAAAACTTGTATTCCGGCTCAAAACAACGGGATACATGGTTTTAGATCGAAAGTAACAAGATTCACGAGCATCAATTTTACAAGTCGTCGAAGAGTAGAAGAGAATGGTGTAAAATTTTTCTCTTAGGACTGCGCTAAATCTTGTATTCCGGCTCAAAACAACCGGATACATCGTTTTAGATCGAAACTAGCAAAATTCACGAGCATCGATTTTACAAGTCGTCGAAGAGTAGACGAGAGAAAGGTGTAAACTTTTTCTCTCAGAACTGCGCGAAAACTTGTATTCCGGCTCAAAACAACGGGATACATCGTTTTAGATCGAAACTAGCAAAACTCACGAGCATCGATTTTACAAGTTGTCGAAGAGTAAACCAGAGAAAGGTGTGAACTTTTTCTCTCAGAACTGCGCGAAAACTTGTATTCCGGCTCAAAACAACGGAATACATGGTTTTAGATCGAAAGTAACAAGATTCACGAGCATCAATTTTACAAGTCGTCGAAGAGTAGAAGAGAATGGTGTAAAATTTTTCTCTCAGAACTGCGCGAAAACTTGTATTCCGGCTCAAAACAACGGGATACATCGTTTTAGATAGAAACTAGCAATATTCACGAGCATCGATTTTACAAGTCGTCGAAGAGTAGACGAGAGAAAGGTGTAAACGTTTTCTCTCAGAACTGCGCGAAAATTTGTATTCCGGCTCATAACAACGGGATACATCGTTTCAGATATAAACTAGCAATATTCACGAGCATCGATTTTACAAGTCGTCGAAGAGTAGAGGAGAGAAAGGTGTAAACTTTTTCTCTCAGAACTTCACGAAAACTTGTATTCCGGCTCAAAACAACGGGATACATCGTTTTAGATCGAAACTAGCAAAACTCACGAGCATCGATTTTACAAGTTGCCGAAGAGTAAACGAGAGAAAGGTGAAATCTTTTTCTCTCAGAACTGCGCGAAAACTTGTATTCCGGCTCAAAACAACGGGATACATCGTTTTAGATCAAAACTAGCAAGATTCACGAGTATCGATTTTACAAATCCTCGAAGAGTAGACGAGAGAAAGGTGTAAACTTTTTCTCTCAGAACTGCGCGAAAACTTGTATTCCGGCTCAAAACAACGGGATACATCGTTTTAGATATAAACTAGCAATATTCACGAGCATCGATTTTACAAGTCGTCGAAGAGTAGACGAGAGAAAGGTGTAAACTTTTTCTCTCAGAACTGCGCGAAAATTTGTATTCCGGCTCAAAACAACGGGATACATCGTTTCAGATAGAAACTAGCAATATTCACGAGCATCGATTTTACAAGTCGTCGAAGAGTAGAGGAGAGAAAGGTGTAAACTTTTTCTCTCAGAACTGCGCGAAAACTTGTATTCCGGCTCAAAACAACGGAATACATGCTTTTAGATCGAAACTAACAAGATTCACGAGCATCGATTTTACAAGTCGTCCAAGAGTAGACGAGAGAAAGGTGTAAACTTTTTCTCTCAGAACTTCACGAAAACTTGTATTCCGGCTCAAAACAACGGGATACATGGTTTTAGATCGAAACTAACAAGATTCACGAGCATCGATTTTACAAGTCGTCGAAGAGTAGAGGAGAGAAAGGTGTAAACTTTTTCTCTCAGAACTTCACGAAAACTTGTATTCCGGCTCAAAACAACGGGATACATGGTTTTAGATCGAAAGTAACAAGATTCACGAGCATCAATTTTACAAGTCGTCGAAGAGTAGAAGAGAATGGTGTAAAATTTTTCTCTCAGGACTGCGCTAAATCTTGTATTCCGGCTCAAAACAACCGGATACATCGTTTTAGATCGAAACTAGCAAAATTCACGAGCATCGATTTTACAAGTCGTCGAAGAGTAGACGAGAGAAAGGTGTAAACTTTTTCTCTCAGAACTGCGCGAAAACTTGTATTCCGGCTCAAAACAACGGGATACATCGTTTTAGATCGAAACTAGCAAAACTCACGAGCATCGATTTTACAAGTTGTCGAAGAGTAAACCAGAGAAAGGTGTGAACTTTTTCTCTCAGAACTGCGCGAAAACTTGTATTCCGGCTCAAAACAACGGAATACATGGTTTTAGATCGAAAGTAACAAGATTCACGAGCATCAATTTTACAAGTCGTCGAAGAGTAGAAGAGAATGGTGTAAAATTTTTCTCTCAGAACTGCGCGAAAACTTGTATTCCGGCTCAAAACAACGGGATACATCGTTTTAGATAGAAACTAGCAATATTCACGAGCATCGATTTTACAAGTCGTCGAAGAGTAGACGAGAGAAAGGTGTAAACTTTTTCTCTCAGAACTGCGCGAAAATTTGTATTCCGGCTCAAAACAACGGGATACATCGTTTCAGATATAAACTAGCAATATTCACGAGCATCGATTTTACAAGTCGTCGAAGAGTAGAGGAGAGAAAGGTGTAAACTTTTTCTCTCAGAACTTCACGAAAACTTGTATTCCGGCTCAAAACAACGGGATACATCGTTTTAGATCGAAACTAGCAAAACTCACGAGCATCGATTTTACAAGTTGCCGAAGAGTAAACGAGAGAAAGGTGAAATCTTTTTCTCTCAGAACTTCGCGAAAACTTGTATTCCGGCTCAAAACAACGGGATACATCGTTTTAGATCAAAACTAGCAAGATTCACGAGTATCGATTTTACAAATCCTCGAAGAGTAGACGAGAGAAAGGTGTAAACTTTTTCTCTCAGAACTGCGCGAAAACTTGTATTCCGGCTCAAAACAACGGGATACATCGTTTTAGATATAAACTAGCAATATTCACGAGCATCGATTTTACAAGTCGTCGAAGAGTAGACGAGAGAAAGGTGTAAACTTTTTCTCTCAGAACTGCGCGAAAATTTGTATTCCGGCTCAAAACAACGGGATACATCGTTTCAGATAGAAACTAGCAATATTCACGAGCATCGATTTTACAAGTCGTCGAAGAGTAGAGGAGAGAAAGGTGTAAACTTTTTCTCTCAGAACTGCGCGAAAACTTGTATTCCGGCTCAAAACAACGGAATACATGCTTTTAGATCGAAACTAACAAGATTCACGAGCATCGATTTTACAAGTCGTCCAAGAGTAGACGAGAGAAAGGTGTAAACTTTTTCTCTCAGAACTTCACGAAAACTTGTATTCCGGCTCAAAACAACGGGATACATGGTTTTAGATCGAAACTAACAAGATTCACGAGCATCGATTTTACAAGTCGTCGAAGAGTAGAGGAGAGAAAGGTGTAAACTTTTTCTCTCAGAACTTCACGAAAACTTGTATTCCGGCTCAGAACAACGGGATACATCGTTTTAGATCGAAACTAACAAGATTCACGAGCATCAATTTTACAAGTCGTCGAAGAGTAGAAGAGAATGGTGTAAAATTTTTCTCTCAGGACTGCGCTAAATCTTGTATTCCGGCTCAAAACAACCGGATACATCGTTTTAGATCGAAACTAGCAAAATTCACGAGCATCGATTTTACAAGTCGTCGAAGAGAACACGAGAGAAAGGTGTAAACTTTTTCTCTCAGAACTGCGCGAAAATTTGTATTCCGGCTCAAAACAACGGGATACATCGTTTCAGATAGAAACTAGCAATACTCACGAGCATCGATTTTACAAGTCGTCCAAGAGTAGACGAGAGAAAGGTGTAAACTTTTTCTCTCAGAACTGCGCGAAAACTTGTATTCCGGCTCAAAACAACGGGATACATGGTTTTAGATCGAAACTAACAAGATTCACGAGCATCGATTTTACAAGTCGTCGAAGAGTAGAGGAGAGAAAGGTGTAAACTTTTTCTCTCAGAACTGCGCGAAAATTTGTATTCCGGCTCAAAACAACGGGATACATCGTTTCAGATAGAAACTAGCAATATTCACGAGCATCGATTTTACAAGTCGTCGAAGAGTAGAGGAGAGAAAGGTGTAAACTTTTTCTCTCAGAACTTCACGAAAACTTGTATTCCGGCTCAAAACAACGGGATACATGGTTTTAGATCGAAAAAAGCAAGATTCACGAGCATCGATTTTACAAGTCGTCGAAGAGTAGAGGAGGGAAAGGTGTAAACTTTTTCTCTCAGAACTTCACGAAAACTTGTATTCCGGCTCAAAACAACGGGATACATGGTTTTAGATCGAAACTAGCAAGATTCACGAGCATCGATTTTACAAGTCGTCGAAGAGTAGAGGAGAGAAAGGTGTAAACTTTTTCTCTCAGAACTTCACGAAAACTTGTATTGCGGCTCAACCCAACGGGATACATGGTTTTAGATCGAAACTAGCAAGATTCACGAGCATCGATTTTACAAGTCGTCCAAGAGTAGACGAGAGAAAGGTGTAAACTTTTTCTCTCAGAACTGCGCGAAAACTTGTATTCCGGCTCAAAACAACGGAATACATGGTTTTAGATCGAAACTAACAAGATTCACGAGCATCGATTTTACAAGTCGTCCAAGAGTAGACGAGAGAAAGGTGTAAACTTTTTCTCTCAGAACTTCACGAAAACTTGTATTCCGGCTCAAAACAACGGGATACATGGTTTTAGATCGAAACTAACAAGATTCACGAGCATCGATTTTACAAGTCGTCGAAGAGTAGAGGAGAGAAAGGTGTAAACTTTTTCTCTCAGAACTTCACGAAAACTTGTATTCCGGCTCAAAACAACGGGATACATCGTTTTAGATCGAAACTAACAAGATTCACGAGCATCAATTTTACAAGTCGTCGAAGAGTAGAAGAGAATGGTGTAAAATGTTTCTCTCAGGACTGCGCTAAATCTTGTATTCCGGCTCAAAACAACCGGATACATCGTTTTAGATCGAAACTAGCAAAATTCACGAGCATCGATTTTACAAGTCGTCGAAGAGTAGACGAGAGAAAGGTGTAAACTTTTTCTCTCAGAACTGCGCGAAAATTTGTATTCCGGCTCAAAACAACGGGATACATCGTTTCAGATAGAAACTAGCAATATTCACGAGCATCGATTTTACAAGTCGTCGAAGAGTAGAGGAGAGAAAGGTGTAAACTTTTTCTCTCAGAACTTCACGAAAACTTGTATTCCGGCTCAAAACAAGGGGATACATGGTTTTAGATCGAAACTAGCAAGATTCACGAGCATCAATTTTACAAGTCGTCGAAGAGTAGAGGAGAGAAAGGTGTAAACTTTTTCTCTCAGAAGTTCACGAAAACTTGTATTCCGGCTCAAAACAACGGGATACATGGTTTTAGATCGAAAGTAACAAGATTCACGAGCGTCAATTTTACAAGTCGTCGAAGAGTAGAAGAGAATGGTGTAAAATTTTTCTCTCAGGACTGCGCTAAATCTTGTATTCCGGCTCAAAACAACCGGATACATCGTTTTAGATCGAAACTAGCAAAATTCACGAGCATCGATTTTACAAGTCGTCGAAGAGTAGACGAGAGAAAGGTGTAAACTTTTTCTCTCAGAACTGCGCGAAAACTTGTATTCCGGCTCAAAACAACGGGATACATCGTTTTAGATCGAAACTAGCAAAACTCACGAGCATCGATTTTACAAGTTGTCGAAGAGTAAACCAGAGAAAGGTGTGAACTTTTTCTCTCAGAACTGCGCGAAAACTTGTATTCCGGCTCAAAACAACGGGATACATGGTTTTAGATCGAAAGTAACAAGATTCACGAGCATCAATTTTACAAGTCGTCGAAGAGTAGAAGAGAATGGTGTAAAATTTTTCTCTCAGAACTGCGCGAAAACTTGTATTCCGGCTCAAAACAACGGGATACATCGTTTTAGATAGAAACTAGCAATATTCACGAGCATCGATTTTACAAGTCGTCGAAGAGTAGACGAGAGAAAGGTGTAAACTTTTTCTCTCAGAACTGCGCGAAAATTTGTATTCCGGCTCAAAACAACGGGATACATCGTTTCAGATATAAACTAGCAATATTCACGAGCATCGATTTTACAAGTCGTCGAAGAGTAGAGGAGAGAAAGGTGTAAACTTTTTCTCTCAGAACTTCACGAAAACTTGTATTCCGGCTCAAAACAACGGGATACATCGTTTTAGATCGAAACTAGCAAAACTCACGAGCATCGATTTTACAAGTTGCCGAAGAGTAAACGAGAGAAAGGTGAAATCTTTTTCTCTCAGAACTTCGCGAAAACTTGTATTCCGGCTCAAAACAACGGGATACATCGTTTTAGATCAAAACTAGCAAGATTCACGAGTATCGATTTTACAAATCCTCGAAGAGTAGACGAGAGAAAGGTGTAAACTTTTTCTCTCAGAACTGCGCGAAAACTTGTATTCCGGCTCAAAACAACGGGATACATCGTTTTAGATATAAACTAGCAATATTCACGAGCATCGATTTTACAAGTCGTCGAAGAGTAGACGAGAGAAAGGTGTAAACTTTTTCTCTCAGAACTGCGCGAAAATTTGTATTCCGGCTCAAAACAACGGGATACATCGTTTCAGATAGAAACTAGCAATATTCACGAGCATCGATTTTACAAGTCGTCGAAGAGTAGAGGAGAGAAAGGTGTAAACTTTTTCTCTCAGAACTGCGCGAAAACTTGTATTCCGGCTCAAAACAACGGAATACATGCTTTTAGATCGAAACTAACAAGATTCACGAGCATCGATTTTACAAGTCGTCCAAGAGTAGACGAGAGAAAGGTGTAAACTTTTTCTCTCAGAACTTCACGAAAACTTGTATTCCGGCTCAAAACAACGGGATACATGGTTTTAGATCGAAACTAACAAGATTCACGAGCATCGATTTTACAAGTCGTCGAAGAGTAGAGGAGAGAAAGGTGTAAACTTTTTCTCTCAGAACTTCACGAAAACTTGTATTCCGGCTCAGAACAACGGGATACATCGTTTTAGATCGAAACTAACAAGATTCACGAGCATCAATTTTACAAGTCGTCGAAGAGTAGAAGAGAATGGTGTAAAATTTTTCTCTCAGGACTGCGCTAAATCTTGTATTCCGGCTCAAAACAACCGGATACATCGTTTTAGATCGAAACTAGCAAAATTCACGAGCATCGATTTTACAAGTCGTCGAAGAGAACACGAGAGAAAGGTGTAAACTTTTTCTCTCAGAACTGCGCGAAAATTTGTATTCCGGCTCAAAACAACGGGATACATCGTTTCAGATAGAAACTAGCAATACTCACGAGCATCGATTTTACAAGTCGTCCAAGAGTAGACGAGAGAAAGGTGTAAACTTTTTCTCTCAGAACTGCGCGAAAACTTGTATTCCGGCTCAAAACAACGGGATACATGGTTTTAGATCGAAACTAACAAGATTCACGAGCATCGATTTTACAAGTCGTCGAAGAGTAGAGGAGAGAAAGGTGTAAACTTTTTCTCTCAGAACTGCGCGAAAATTTGTATTCCGGCTCAAAACAACGGGATACATCGTTTCAGATAGAAACTAGCAATATTCACGAGCATCGATTTTACAAGTCGTCGAAGAGTAGAGGAGAGAAAGGTGTAAACTTTTTCTCTCAGAACTTCACGAAAACTTGTATTCCGGCTCAAAACAACGGGATACATGGTTTTAGATCGAAAAAAGCAAGATTCACGAGCATCGATTTTACAAGTCGTCGAAGAGTAGAGGAGGGAAAGGTGTAAACTTTTTCTCTCAGAACTTCACGAAAACTTGTATTCCGGCTCAAAACAACGGGATACATGGTTTTAGATCGAAACTAGCAAGATTCACGAGCATCGATTTTACAAGTCGTCGAAGAGTAGAGGAGAGAAAGGTGTAAACTTTTTCTCTCAGAACTTCACGAAAACTTGTATTGCGGCTCAACCCAACGGGATACATGGTTTTAGATCGAAACTAGCAAGATTCACGAGCATCGATTTTACAAGTCGTCCAAGAGTAGACGAGAGAAAGGTGTAAACTTTTTCTCTCAGAACTGCGCGAAAACTTGTATTCCGGCTCAAAACAACGGAATACATGGTTTTAGATCGAAACTAACAAGATTCACGAGCATCGATTTTACAAGTCGTCCAAGAGTAGACGAGAGAAAGGTGTAAACTTTTTCTCTCAGAACTTCACGAAAACTTGTATTCCGGCTCAAAACAACGGGATACATGGTTTTAGATCGAAACTAACAAGATTCACGAGCATCGATTTTACAAGTCGTCGAAGAGTAGAGGAGAGAAAGGTGTAAACTTTTTCTCTCAGAACTTCACGAAAACTTGTATTCCGGCTCAAAACTACGGGATACATCGTTTTAGATCGAAACTAACAAGATTCACGAGCATCAATTTTACAAGTCGTCGAAGAGTAGAAGAGAATGGTGTAAAATGTTTCTCTCAGGACTGCGCTAAATCTTGTATTCCGGCTCAAAACAACCGGATACATCGTTTTAGATCGAAACTAGCAAAATTCACGAGCATCGATTTTACAAGTCGTCGAAGAGTAGACGAGAGAAAGGTGTAAACTTTTTCTCTCAGAACTGCGCGAAAATTTGTATTCCGGCTCAAAACAACGGGATACATCGTTTCAGATAGAAACTAGCAATATTCACGAGCATCGATTTTACAAGTCGTCGAAGAGTAGAGGAGAGAAAGGTGTAAACTTTTTCTCTCAGAACTTCACGAAAACTTGTATTCCGGCTCAAAACAAGGGGATACATGGTTTTAGATCGAAACTAGCAAGATTCACGAGCATCAATTTTACAAGTCGTCGAAGAGTAGAGGAGAGAAAGGTGTAAACTTTTTCTCTCAGAAGTTCACGAAAACTTGTATTCCGGCTCAAAACAACGGGATACATGGTTTTAGATCGAAAGTAACAAGATTCACGAGCATCAATTTTACAAGTCGTCGAAGAGTAGAAGAGAATGGTGTAAATTTTTTCTCTCAGGACTGCGCTAAATCTTGTATTCCGGCTCAAAACAACCGGATACATCGTTTTAGATCGAAACTAGCAAAATTCACGAGCATCGATTTTACAAGTCGTCGAAGAGTAGACGAGAGAAAGGTGTAAACTTTTTCTCTCAGAACTGCGCGAAAACTTGTATTCCGGCTCAAAACAACGGGATACATCGTTTTAGATCGAAACTAGCAAAACTCACGAGCATCGATTTTACAAGTTGTCGAAGAGTAAACGAGAGAAAGGTGAAAACTTTTTCTCTCAGAACTGCGCGAAAACTTGTATTCCGGCTCAAAACAACGGGATACATCGTTTTAGATCGAAACTAGCAAGATTCACGAGTATCGATTTTACAAATCCTCGAAGAGTAGACGAGAGAAAGGTGTAAACTTTTTCTCTCAGAACTGCACGAAAACTTGTATTCCGGCTCAAAACAACGGGATACATCGTTTTAGATATAAACTAGCAATATTCACGAGCATCGATTTTACAAGTCCTCGAAGAGTAGACGAGAGAAAGGTGTAAACTTTTTCTCTCAGAACTGCGCGAAAATTTGTATTCCGGCTCAAAACAACGGGATACATCGTTTCAGATAGAAACTAGCAATATTCACGAGCATTGATTTTACAAGTCGTCGAAGAGTAGAGGAGAGAAAGGTGTAAACTTTTTCTCTCAGAACTGCGCGAAAACTTGTATTCCGGCTCAAAACAACGGAATACATGGTTTTAGATCGAAACTAACAAGATTCACGAGCATCGATTTTACAAGTCGTCCAAGAGTAGACGAGAGAAAGGTGTAAACTTTTTCTCTCAGAACTTCACGAAAACTTGTATTCCGGCTCAAAACAACGGGATACATGGTTTTAGATCGAAACTAACAAGATTCACGAGCATCGATTTTACAAGTCGTCGAAGAGTAGAGGAGAGAAAAGTAAACTTTTTCTCTCAGAACTTCACCAAAACTTGTATTCCGGCTCAAAACAACGGGATACATGGTTTTAGATCGAAACTAACAAGATTCACGAGCATCGATTTTACAAGTCGTCGAAGAGTAGAGGAGAGAAAGGTGTAAACTTTTTCTCTCAGAACTTCACGAAAACTTGTATTCCGGATCAAAACAACGGGATACATCGTTTTAGATCGAAACTAACAAGATTCACGAGCATCAATTTTACAAGTCGTCGAAGAGTAGAAGAGAAAGGTGTAAACTTTTTCTCTCAGAACTGCGCGAAAACTTGTATTCCGGCTCAAAACAACGGAATAATGGTTTTAGATCGAAACTAACAAGATTCACGAGCATCGATTTTACAAGTCGTCCAAGAGTAGACGAGAGAAAGGTGTAAACTTTTTCTCTCAGAACTTCACGAAAACTTGTATTCCGGCTCAAAACAACAGGATACATGGTTTTAGATCGAAACTAACAAGATTCACGAGCATCGATTTTACAAGTCGTCGAAGAGTAGAGGAGAGAAAGGTGTAAACTTTTTCTCTCAGAACTTCACGAAAACTTGTATTCCGGCTCAGAACAACGGGATACATCGTTTTAGATCGAAACTAACAAGATTCACGAGCATCAATTTTACAAGTCGTCGAAGAGTAGAAGAGAATGGTGTAAAATTTTTCTCTCAGGACTGCGCTAAATCTTGTATTCCGGCTCAAAACAACCGGATACATCGTTTTAGATCGAAACTAGCAAAATTCACGAGCATCGATTTTACAAGTCGTCGAAGAGTAGACGAGAGAAAGGTGTAAACTTTTTCTCTCAGAACTGCGCGAAAATTTGTATTCCGGCTCAAAACAACGGGATACATCGTTTCAGATAGAAACTAGCAATACTCACGAGCATCGATTTTACAAGTTGTCGAAGAGTAAACGAGAGAAAGGTGTAAACTTTTTCTCTCAGAACTGCGCGAAAATTTGTATTCCGGCTCAAAACAACGGGATACATCGTTTCAGATAGAAACTAGCAATATTCACGAGCATCGATTTTACAAGTCGTCGAAGAGTAGAGGAGAGAAAGGTGTAAACTTTTTATCTCAGAACTTCACGAAAACTTGTATTCCGGCTCAAAACAACGGGATACATGGTTTTAGATCGAAACTAGCAAGATTCACGAGCATCGATTTTACAAGTCGTCGAAGAGTAGAGGAGAGAAAGGTGTAAACTTTTTCTCTCAGAACTTCACGAAAACTTGTATTGCGGCTCAACCCAACGGGATACATGGTTTTAGATCGAAACTAGCAAGATTCACGAGCATCGATTTTACAAGTCGTCCAAGAGTAGACGAGAGAAAGGTGTAAACTTTTTCTCTCAGAACTGCGCGAAAACTTGTATTCCGGCTCAAAACAACGGAATACATGGTTTTAGATCGAAACTAACAAGATTCACGAGCATCGATTTTACAAGTCGTCCAAGAGTAGACGAGAAAAAGGTGTAAACTTTTTCTCTCAGAACTTCACGAAAACTTGTATTCCGGCTCAAAACAACGGGATAAATGGTTTTAGATCGAAACTAACAAGATTCACGAGCATCGATTTTACAAGTCGTCGAAGAGTAGAGGAGAGAAAGGTGTAAACTTTTCTCTCAGAACTTCACGAAAACTTGTATTCCGGCTCAAAACAACGGGATACATGGTTTTAGATCGAAAGTAACAAGATTCACGAGCATCAATTTTACAAGTCGTCGAAGAGTAGAAGAGAATGGTGTAAAATTTTTCTCTCAGGACTGCGCTAAATCTTGTATTCCGGCTCAAAACAACCGGATACATCGTTTTAGATCGAAACTAGCAAAATTCACGAGCATCGATTTTACAAGTCGTCGAAGAGTAGACGAGAGAAAGGTGTAAACTTTTTCTCTCAGAACTGCGCGAAAACTTGTATTCCGGCTCAAAACAACGGGATACATCGTTTTAGATCGAAATTAGCAAAACTCACGAGCATCGATTTTACAAGTTGTCGAAGAGTAGACGAGAGAAAGGTGTAAACTTTTTCTCTCAGAACTGCGCGAAAACTTGTATTATGGCTCAAAACAACGGGATACATCGTATTAGATCGAAACTAGCAAGATTCACGAGTATCGATTTTACAAATCCTCGAAGAGTAGACGAGAGAAAGGTGTAAACTTTTTCTCTCAGAACTGCGCGAAAACTTGTATTCCGGCTCAAAACAACGGGATACATCGTTTTAGATAGAAACTAGCAATATTCACGAGCATCGATTTTACAAGTCGTCGAAGAGTAGACGAGAGAAAGGTGTAAACTTTTTCTCTCAGAACTGCGCGAAAATTTGTATTCCGGCTCAAAACAACGGGATACATCGTTTCAGATATAAACTAGCAATATTCACGAGCATCGATTTTACAAGTCGTCGAAGAGTAGAGGAGAGAAAGGTGTAAACTTTTTCTCTCAGAACTTCATGAAAACTTGTATTCCGGCTCAAAACAACGGGATACATCGTTTTAGATCGAAACTAGCAAAACTCACGAGCATCGATTTTACAAGTTGTCGAAGAGTAAACGAGAGAAAGGTGAAAACTTTTTCTCTCAGAACTGCGCGAAAACTTGTATTCCGGCTCAAAACAACGGGATACATCGTTTTAGATCGAAACTAGCAAGATTCACGAGTATCGATTTTACAAATCCTCGAAGAGTAGACGAGAGAAAGGTGTAAACTTTTTCTCTCAGAACTGCGCGAAAACTTGTATTCCGGCTCAAAACAACGGGATACATCGTTTTAGATATAAACTAGCAATATTCACGAGCATCGATTTTACAAGTCGTCGAAGAGTAGACGAGAGAAAGGTGTAAACTTTTTCTCTCAGAACTGCGCGAAAATTTGTATTCCGGCTCAAAACAACGGGATACATCGTTTCAGATAAAACTAGCAATATTCACGAGCATCGATTTTACAAGTCGTCGAAGAGTAGAGGAGAGAAAGGTGTAAACTTTTTCTCTCAGAACTGCGCGAAAACTTGTATTCCGGCTCAAAACAAAGGAATACATGGTTTTAGATCGAAACTAACAAGATTCACGAGCATCGATTTTACAAGTCGTCCAAGAGTAGACGAGAGAAAGGTGTAAACTTTTTCTCTCAGAACTTCACGAAAACTTGTATTCCGGCTCAAAACAACGGGATACATGGTTTTAGATCGAAACTAACAAGATTCACGAGCATCGATTTTACAAGTCGTCGAAGAGTAGAGGAGAGAAGGGTGTAAACTTTTTCTCTCAGAACTTCACGAAAACTTGTATTCCGGCTCAGAACAACGGGATACATCGTTTTAGATCGAAACTAACAAGATTCACGAGCATCAATTTTACAAGTCGTCGAAGAGTAGAAGAGAAAGGTGTAAACTTTTTCTCTCAGAACTGCGCGAAAATTTGTATTCCGGCTCAAAACAACGGGATACATCGTTTCAGATAGAAACTAGCAATACTCACGAGCATCGATTTTACAAGTTGTCGAAGAGTAAACGAGAGAAAGGTGTAAACTTTTTCTCTCAGAACTGCGCGAAAATTTGTATTCCGGCTCAAAACAACGGGATACATCGTTTCAGATAGAAACTAGCAATATTCACGAGCATCGATTTTACAAGTCGTCGAAGAGTAGACGAGAGAAAGGTGTAAACTTTTTCTCTCAGAACTGCGCGAAAACTTGTATTCCGGCTCAAAACAACGGAATACATGGTTTTAGATCGAAACTAACAAGATTCACGAGCATCGATTTTACAAGTCGTCCAAGAGTAGACGAGAAAAAGGTGTAAACTTTTTCTCTCAGAACTTCACGAAAATTTGTATTCCGGCTCAAAACAACGGGATACATCGTTTCAGATAGAAACTAGCAATATTCACGAGCATCGATTTTACAAGTCGTCGAAGAGTAGACGAGAGAAAGGTGTAAACTTTTTCTCTCAGAACTGCGCGAAAACTTGTATTCCGGCTCAGAACAACGGGATACATCGTTTTAGATCGAAACTAACAAGATTCACGAGCATCAATTTTACAAGTCGTCGAAGAGTAGAAGAGAATGGTGTAAAATTTTTCTCTCAGGACTGCGCTAAATCTTGTATTCCGGCTCAAAACAACCGGATACATCGTTTTAGATCGAAACTAGCAAAATTCACGAGCATCGATTTTACAAGTCGTCGAAGAGTAGACGAGAGAAAGGTGTAAACTTTTTCTCTCAGAACTGCGCGAAAATTTGTATTCCGGCTCAAAACAACGGGATACATCGTTTCAGATAGAAACTAGCAATATTCACGAGCATCGATTTTACAAGTCGTCCAAGAGTAGACGAGAGAAAGGTGTAAAATTTTTCTCTCAGAACTGCGCGAAAACTTGTATTCCGGCTCAAAACAACGGGATACATCGTTTTAGATCGAAACTAGCAAGATTCACGAGTATCGATTTTACAAATCCTCGAAGAGTAGACGAGAGAAAGGTGTAAACTTTTTCTCTCAGAACTGCGCGAAAACTTGTATTCCGGCTCAAAACAACGGGATACATCGTTTTAGATATAAACTAGCAATATTCACGAGCATCGATTTTACAAGTCGTCGAAGAGTAGACGAGAGAAAGGTGTAAACTTTTTCTCTCAGAACTGCGCGAAAATTTGTATTCCGGCTCAAAACAACGGGATACATCGTTTCAGATAGAAACTAGCAATATTCACGAGCATCGATTTTACAAGTCGTCGAAGAGTAGAGGAGAGAAAGGTGTAAACTTTTTCTCTCAGAACTGCGCGAAAACTTGTATTCCGGCTCAAAACAAAGGAATACATGGTTTTAGATCGAAACTAACAAGATTCACGAGCATCGATTTTACAAGTCGTCCAAGAGTAGACGAGAGAAAGGTGTAAACTTTTTCTCTCAGAACTTCACGAAAACTTGTATTCCGGCTCAAAACAACGGGATACATGGTTTTAGATCGAAACTAACAAGATTCACGAGCATCGATTTTACAAGTCGTCGAAGAGTAGAGGAGAGAAGGGTGTAAACTTTTTCTCTCAGAACTTCACGAAAACTTGTATTCCGGCTCAGAACAACGGGATACATCGTTTTAGATCGAAACTAACAAGATTCACGAGCATCAATTTTACAAGTCGTCGAAGAGTAGAAGAGAATGGTGTAAAATTTTTCTCTCAGGACTGCGCTAAATCTTGTATTCCGGCTCAAAACAACCGGATACATCGTTTTAGATCGAAACTAGCAAAATTCACGAGCATCGATTTTACAAGTCGTCGAAGAGTAGACGAGAGAAAGGTGTAAACTTTTTCTCTCAGAACTGCGCGAAAATTTGTATTCCGGCTCAAAACAACGGGATACATCGTTTCAGATAAAACTAGCAATATTCACGAGCATCGATTTTACAAGTCGTCGAAGAGTAGAGGAGAGAAAGGTGTAAACTTTTTCTCTCAGAACTGCGCGAAAACTTGTATTCCGGCTCAAAACAAAGGAATACATGGTTTTAGATCGAAACTAACAAGATTCACGAGCATCGATTTTACAAGTCGTCCAAGAGTAGACGAGAGAAAGGTGTAAACTTTTTCTCTCAGAACTTCACGAAAACTTGTATTCCGGCTCAAAACAACGGGATACATGGTTTTAGATCGAAACTAACAAGATTCACGAGCATCGATTTTACAAGTCGTCGAAGAGTAGAGGAGAGAAGGGTGTAAACTTTTTCTCTCAGAACTTCACGAAAACTTGTATTCCGGCTCAGAACAACGGGATACATCGTTTTAGATCGAAACTAACAAGATTCACGAGCATCAATTTTACAAGTCGTCGAAGAGTAGAAGAGAAAGGTGTAAACTTTTTCTCTCAGAACTGCGCGAAAATTTGTATTCCGGCTCAAAACAACGGGATACATCGTTTCAGATAGAAACTAGCAATACTCACGAGCATCGATTTTACAAGTTGTCGAAGAGTAAACGAGAGAAAGGTGTAAACTTTTTCTCTCAGAACTGCGCGAAAACTTGTATTCCGGCTCAAAACAACGGAATACATGGTTTTAGATCGAAACTAACAAGATTCACGAGCATCGATTTTACAAGTCGTCCAAGAGTAGACGAGAAAAAGGTGTAAACTTTTTCTCTCAGAACTTCACGAAAACTTGTATTCCGGCTCAAAACAACGGGATAAATGGTTTTAGATCGAAACTAACAAGATTCACGAGCATCGATTTTACAAGTCGTCGAAGAGTAGAGGAGAGAAAGGTGTAAACTTTTTCTCTCAGAACTTCACGAAAACTTGTATTCCGGCTCAAAACAACGGGATACATGGTTTTAGATCGAAAGTAACAAGATTCACGAGCATCAATTTTACAAGTCGTCGAAGAGTAGAAGAGAATGGTGTAAAATTTTTCTCTCAGGACTGCGCTAAATCTTGTATTCCGGCTCAAAACAACCGGATACATCGTTTTAGATCGAAACTAGCAAAATTCACGAGCATCGATTTTACAAGTCGTCGAAGAGTAGACGAGAGAAAGGTGTAAACTTTTTCTCTCAGAACTGCGCGAAAACTTGTATTCCGGCTCAAAACAACGGGATACATCGTTTTAGATCGAAATTAGCAAAACTCACGAGCATCGATTTTACAAGTTGTCGAAGAGTAGACGAGAGAAAGGTGTAAACTTTTTCTCTCAGAACTGCGCGAAAACTTGTATTCCGGCTCAAAACAACGGGATACATCGTATTAGATCGAAACTAGCAAGATTCACGAGTATCGATTTTACAAATCCTCGAAGAGTAGACGAGAGAAAGGTGTAAACTTTTTCTCTCAGAACTGCGCGAAAACTTGTATTCCGGCTCAAAACAACGGGATACATCGTTTTAGATAGAAACTAGCAATATTCACGAGCATCGATTTTACAAGTCGTCGAAGAGTAGACGAGAGAAAGGTGTAAACTTTTTCTCTCAGAACTGCGCGAAAATTTGTATTCCGGCTCAAAACAACGGGATACATCGTTTCAGATATAAACTAGCAATATTCACGAGCATCGATTTTACAAGTCGTCGAAGAGTAGAGGAGAGAAAGGTGTAAACTTTTTCTCTCAGAACTTCACGAAAACTTGTATTCCGGCTCAAAACAACGGGATACATCGTTTTAGATCGAAACTAGCAAAACTCACGAGCATCGATTTTACAAGTTGTCGAAGAGTAAACGAGAGAAAGGTGAAAACTTTTTCTCTCAGAACTGCGCGAAAACTTGTATTCCGGCTCAAAACAACGGGATACATCGTTTTAGATCGAAACTAGCAAGATTCACGAGTATCGATTTTACAAATCCTCGAAGAGTAGACGAGAGAAAGGTGTAAACTTTTTCTCTCAGAACTGCGCGAAAACTTGTATTCTGGCTCAAAACAACGGGATACATCGTTTTAGATATAAACTAGCAATATTCACGAGCATCGATTTTACAAGTCGTCGAAGAGTAGACGAGAGAAAGGTGTAAACTTTTTCTCTCAGAACTGCGCGAAAATTTGTATTCCGGCTCAAAACAACGGGATACATCGTTTCAGATAGAAACTAGCAATATTCACGAGCATCGATTTTACAAGTCGTCGAAGAGTAGAGGAGAGAAAGGTGTAAACTTTTTCTCTCAGAACTGCGCGAAAACTTGTATTCCGGCTCAAAACAAAGGAATACATGGTTTTAGATCGAAACTAACAAGATTCACGAGCATCGATTTTACAAGTCGTCCAAGAGTAGACGAGAGAAAGGTGTAAACTTTTTCTCTCAGAACTTCACGAAAACTTGTATTCCGGCTCAAAACAACGGGATACATGGTTTTAGATCGAAACTAACAAGATTCACGAGCATCGATTTTACAAGTCGTCGAAGAGTAGAGGAGAGAAGGGTGTAAACTTTTTCTCTCAGAACTTCACGAAAACTTGTATTCCGGCTCAGAACAACGGGATACATCGTTTTAGATCGAAACTAACAAGATTCACGAGCATCAATTTTACAAGTCGTCGAAGAGTAGAAGAGAATGGTGTAAAATTTTTCTCTCAGGACTGCGCTAAATCTTGTATTCCGGCTCAAAACAACCGGATACATCGTTTTAGATCGAAACTAGCAAAATTCACGAGCATCGATTTTACAAGTCGTCGAAGAGTAGACGAGAGAAAGGTGTAAACTTTTTCTCTCAGAACTGCGCGAAAATTTGTATTCCGGCTCAAAACAACGGGATACATCGTTTCAGAAAGAAACTAGCAATATTCACGAGCATCGATTTTACAAGTCGTCCAAGAGTAGACGAGAGAAAGGTGTAAAATTTTTCTCTCAGAACTGCGCGAAAACTTGTATTCCGGCTCAAAACAACGGGATACATCGTTTTAGATCGAAACTAGCAAGATTCACGAGTATCGATTTTACAAATCCTCGAAGTGTAGACGAGAGAAAGGTGTAAACTTTTTCTCTCAGAACTGCGCGAAAACTTGTATTCCGGCTCAAAACAACGGGATACATCGTTTTAGATATAAACTAGCAATATTCACGAGCATCGATTTTACAAGTCGTCGAAGAGTAGACGAGAGAAAGGTGTAAACTTTTTCTCTCAGAACTGCGCGAAAATTTGTATTCCGGCTCAAAACAACGGGATACATCGTTTCAGATAGAAACTAGCAATATTCACGACCATCGATTTTACAAGTCGTCGAAGAGTAGAGGAGAGAAAGGTGTAAACTTTTTCTCTCAGAACTGCGCGAAAACTTGTATTCCGGCTCAAAACAAAGGAATACATGGTTTTAGATCGAAACTAACAAGATTCACGAGCATCGATTTTACAAGTCGTCCAAGAGTAGACGAGAGAAAGGTGTAAACTTTTTCTCTCAGAACTTCACGAAAACTTGTATTCCGGCTCAAAACAACGGGATACATGGTTTTAGATCGAAACTAACAAGATTCACGAGCATCGATTTTACAAGTCGTCGAAGAGTAGAGGAGAGAAGGGTGTAAACTTTTTCTCTCAGAACTTCACGAAAACTTGTATTCCGGCTCAGAACAACGGGATACATCGTTTTAGATCGAAACTAACAAGATTCACGAGCATCAATTTTACAAGTCGTCGAAGAGTAGAAGAGAATGGTGTAAAATTTTTCTCTCAGGACTGCGCTAAATCTTGTATTCCGGCTCAAAACAACCGGATACATCGTTTTAGATCGAAACTAGCAAAATTCACGAGCATCGATTTTACAAGTCGTCGAAGAGTAGACGAGAGAAAGGTGTAAACTTTTTCTCTCAGAACTGCGCGAAAATTTGTATTCCGGCTCAAAACAACGGGATACATCGTTTCAGATAGAAACTAGCAATATTCACGAGCATCGATTTTACAAGTCGTCGAAGAGTAGAGGAGAGAAAAGTGTAAACTTTTTCTCTCAGAACTTCACGAAAACTTGTATTCCGGCTCAAAACAACGGGATACATGGTTTTAGATCGAAACTAACAAGATTCACGAGCATCGATTTTACAAGTCGTCGAAGAGTAGAGGAGAGAAAGGTGTAAACTTTTTCTCTCAGAACTTCACGAAAACTTGTATTCCGGATCAAAACAACGGGATACATCGTTTTAGATCGAAACTAACAAGATTCACGAGCATCAATTTTACAAGTCGTCGAAGAGTAGAAGAGAAAGGTGTAAACTTTTTCTCTCAGAACTGCGCGAAAACTTGTATTCCGGCTCAAAACAACGGAATAATGGTTTTAGATTGAAACTAACAAGATTCACGAGCATCGATTTTACAAGTCGTCCAAGAGTAGACGAGAGAAAGGTGTAAACTTTTTCTCTCAGAACTTCACGAAAACTTGTATTCCGGCTCAAAACAACGGGATACATGGTTTTAGATCGAAACTAACAAGATTTACGAGCATCGATTTTACAAGTCGTCGAAGAGTAGGGAGAGAAAGGTGTAAACTTTTTCTCTCAGAACTTCACGAAAACTTGTATTCCGGCTCAAAACAACGGGATACATCGTTTTAGATTGAAACTAACAAGATTCACGAGCATCAATTTTACAAGTCGTCGAAGAGTTGAAGAGAATGGTGTAAACTTTTTCTCTCAGGACTGCGCTAAATCTTGTATTCCGGCTCAAAACAACCGGATACATCGTTTTAGATCGAAACTAGCAAAATTCACGAGCATCGATTTTACAAGTCGTCGAAGAGTAGACGAGAGAAAGGTGTAAACTTTTTCTCTCAGAACTGCGCGAAAACTTGTATTCCGGCTCAAAACAACGGGATACATCGTTTTAGATCGAAACTAGCAAAACTCACGAGCATCGATTTTACAAGTTGTCGAAGAGTAAACGAGAGAAAGGTGAAAACTTTTTTTCTCAGAACTGCGCGAAAATTTGTATTCCGGCTCAAAACAACGGGATACATCGTTTCAGATAGAAACTAGCAATATTCACGAGCATCGATTTTACAAGACGTCGAAGAGTAGAGGAGAGAAAGGTGTAAACTTTTTCTCTCAGAACTTCACGAAAACTTGTATTCCGGCTCAAAACAACGGGATACATGGTTTTAGATCGAAAAAAGCAAGATTCACGAGCATCGATTTTACAAGTCGTCGAAGAGTAGAGGAGGGAAAGGTGTAAACTTTTTCTCTCAGAACTTCACGAAAACTTGTATTCCGGCTCAAAACAACGGGATACATGGTTTTAGATCGAAACTAGCAAGATTCACGAGCATCGATTTTACAAGTCGTCGAAGAGTAGAGGAGAGAAAGGTGTAAACTTTTTCTCTCAGAACTTCACGAAAACTTGTATTGCGGCTCAACCCAACGGGATACATGGTTTTAGATCGAAACTAGCAAGATTCACGAGCATCGATTTTACAAGTCGTCCAAGAGTAGACGAGAGAAAGGTGTAAACTTTTTCTCTCAGAACTGTGCGAAAACTTGTATTCCGGCTCAAAACAACGGAATACATGGTTTTAGATCGAAACTAACAAGATTCACGAGCATCGATTTTACAAGTCGTCCAAGAGTACACGAGAGAAAGGTGTAAACTTTTTCTCTCAGAACTTCACGAAAACTTGTATTCCGGCTCAAAACAACGGGATACATCGTTTTAGATCGAAACTAACAAGATTCACGAGCATCAATTTTACAAGTCGTCGAAGAGTAGAAGAGAATGGTGTAAAATTTTTCTCTCAGGACTGCGCTAAATCTTGTATTCCGGCTCAAAACAACCGGATACATCGTTTTAGATCGAAACTAGCAAAATTCACGAGCATCGATTTTACAAGTCGTCGAAGAGTAGACGAGAGAAAGGTGTAAACTTTTTCTCTCAGAACTGCGCGAAAATTTGTATTCCGGCTCAAAACAACGGGATACATCGTTTCAGATAGAAACTAGCAATATTCACGAGCATCGATTTTACAAGTCGTCGAAGAGTAGAGGAGAGAAAAGTGTAAACTTTTTCTCTCAGAACTTCACGAAAACTTGTATTCCGGCTCAAAACAACGGGATACATGGTTTTAGATCGAAACTAACAAGATTCACGAGCATCGATTTTACAAGTCGTCGAAGAGTAGAGGAGAGAAAGGTGTAAACTTTTTCTCTCAGAACTTCACGAAAACTTGTATTCCGGATCAAAACAACGGGATACATCGTTTTAGATCGAAACTAACAAGATTCACGAGCATCAATTTTACAAGTCGTCGAAGAGTAGAAGAGAAAGGTGTAAACTTTTTCTCTCAGAACTGCGCGAAAACTTGTATTCCGGCTCAAAACAACGGAATAATGGTTTTAGATTGAAACTAACAAGATTCACGAGCATCGATTTTACAAGTCGTCCAAGAGTAGACGAGAGAAAGGTGTAAACTTTTTCTCTCAGAACTTCACGAAAACTTGTATTCCGGCTCAAAACAACGGGATACATGGTTTTAGATCGAAACTAACAAGATTTACGAGCATCGATTTTACAAGTCGTCGAAGAGTAGGGAGAGAAAGGTGTAAACTTTTTCTCTCAGAACTTCACGAAAACTTGTATTCCGGCTCAAAACAACGGGATACATCGTTTTAGATTGAAACTAACAAGATTCACGAGCATCAATTTTACAAGTCGTCGAAGAGTTGAAGAGAATGGTGTAAACTTTTTCTCTCAGGACTGCGCTAAATCTTGTATTCCGGCTCAAAACAACCGGATACATCGTTTTAGATCGAAACTAGCAAAATTCACGAGCATCGATTTTACAAGTCGTCGAAGAGTAGACGAGAGAAAGGTGTAAACTTTTTCTCTCAGAACTGCGCGAAAACTTGTATTCCGGCTCAAAACAACGGGATACATCGTTTTAGATCGAAACTAGCAAAACTCACGAGCATCGATTTTACAAGTTGTCGAAGAGTAAACGAGAGAAAGGTGAAAACTTTTTTTCTCAGAACTGCGCGAAAATTTGTATTCCGGCTCAAAACAACGGGATACATCGTTTCAGATAGAAACTAGCAATATTCACGAGCATCGATTTTACAAGACGTCGAAGAGTAGAGGAGAGAAAGGTGTAAACTTTTTCTCTCAGAACTTCACGAAAACTTGTATTCCGGCTCAAAACAACGGGATACATGGTTTTAGATCGAAAAAAGCAAGATTCACGAGCATCGATTTTACAAGTCGTCGAAGAGTAGAGGAGGGAAAGGTGTAAACTTTTTCTCTCAGAACTTCACGAAAACTTGTATTCCGGCTCAAAACAACGGGATACATGGTTTTAGATCGAAACTAGCAAGATTCACGAGCATCGATTTTACAAGTCGTCGAAGAGTAGAGGAGAGAAAGGTGTAAACTTTTTCTCTCAGAACTTCACGAAAACTTGTATTGCGGCTCAACCCAACGGGATACATGGTTTTAGATCGAAACTAGCAAGATTCACGAGCATCGATTTTACAAGTCGTCCAAGAGTAGACGAGAGAAAGGTGTAAACTTTTTCTCTCAGAACTGTGCGAAAACTTGTATTCCGGCTCAAAACAACGGAATACATGGTTTTAGATCGAAACTAACAAGATTCACGAGCATCGATTTTACAAGTCGTCCAAGAGTACACGAGAGAAAGGTGTAAACTTTTTCTCTCAGAACTTCACGAAAACTTGTATTCCGGCTCAAAACAACGGGATACATCGTTTTAGATCGAAACTAACAAGATTCACGAGCATCAATTTTACAAGTCGTCGAAGAGTAGAAGAGAATGGTGTAAAATTTTTCTCTCAGGACTGCGCTAAATCTTGTATTCCGGCTCAAAACAACCGGATACATCGTTTTAGATCGAAACTAGCAAAATTCACGAGCATCGATTTTACAAGTCGTCGAAGAGTAGACGAGAGAAAGGTGTAAACTTTTTCTCTCAGAACTGCGCGAAAATTTGTATTCCGGCTCAAAACAACGGGATACATCGTTTCAGATAGAAACTAGCAATATTCACGAGCATCGATTTTACAAGTCTTCGAAGAGTAGAGGAGAGAAAGGTGTAAACTTTTTCTCTCAGAACTTCACGAAAACTTGTATTCCGGCTCAAAACAAGGGGATACATGGTTTTAGATCGAAACTAGCAAGATTCACGAGCATCGATTTTACAAGTCGTCGAAGAGTAGAGGAGAGAAAGGTGTAAACTTTTTCTCTCAGAAGTTCACGAAAACTTGTATTCCGGCTCAAAACAACGGGATACATGGTTTTAGATCGAAAGTAACAAGATTCACGAGCATCAATTTTACAAGTCGTCGAAGAGTAGAAGAGAATGGTGTAAATTTTTTCTCTCAGGACTGCGCTAAATCTTGTATTCCGGCTCAAAACAAACGGATACATCGTTTTAGATCGAAACTAGCAAAATTCACGAGCATCGATTTTACAAGTCGTCGAAGAGTAGACGAGAGAAAGGTGTAAACTTTTTCTCTCAGAAGTGCGCGAAAACTTGTATTCCGGCTCAAAACAACGGGATACATCGTTTTAGATCGAAGCTAGCAGAACTCACGAGCATCGATTTTACAAGTTGTCGAAGAGTAAACGAGAGGAAGGTGAAAACTTTTTCTCTCAGAACTGCGCGAAAACTTGTATTCCGGCTCAAAACAACGGGATACATCGTTTTAGATCGAAACTAGCAAGATTCACGAGTATCGATTTTACAAATCCTCGAAGAGTAGACGAGAGAAAGGTGTAAACTTTTTCTCTCAGAACTGCACGAGAACTTGTATTCCGGCTCAAAACAACGGGATACATCGTTTTAGATATAAACTAGCAATATTCACGAGCATCGATTTTACAAGTCGTCGAAGAGTAGACAAGAGAAAGGTGTAAACTTTTTCTCTCAGAAGTTCACGAAAACTTGTATTCCGGCTCAAAACAACGGGATACATGGCTTTAGATCGAAAGTAACAAGATTCACGAGCATCAATTTTACAAGTCGTCGAAGAGTAGAAGAGAATGGTGTAAATTTTTTCTCTCAGGACTGCGCTAAATCTTGTATTCCGGCTCAAAACAACCGGATACATCGTTTTAGATCGAAACCAGCAAAACTCACGAGCATCGATTTTACAAGTTGTCGAAGAGTAAACGAGAGAAAGGTGAAAACTTTTTCTCTCAGAACTGCGCGAAAATTTGTATTCCGGCTCAAAACAACGGGATACATCGATTCAGATAGAAACTAGCAATATTCACGAGCATCGATTTTACAAGTCGTCGAAGAGTAGAGGAGAGAAAGGTGTAAACTTTTTCTCTCAGAACTGCGCGAAAACTTGTATTCCGGCTCAAAACAACGGAATACATGGTTTTAGATCGAAACTAACAAGATTCACGAGCATCGATTTTACAAGTCGTCCAAGAGTAGACGAGAGAAAGGTGTAAACTTTTTCTCTCAGAACTTCACGAAAACTTGTATTCCGGCTCAAAACAACGGGATGAATGGTTTTAGATCGAAACTAACAAGATTCACGAGCATCGATTTTACAAGTCGTCGAAGAGTAGAGGAGAGAAAAGTGTAAACTTTTTCTCTCAGAACTTCACGAAAACTTGTATTCCGGCTCAAAACAACGGGATACATGGTTTTAGATCGAAACTAACAAGATTCACGAGCATCGATTTTACAAGTCGTCGAAGAGTAGAGGAGAGAAAGGTGTAAACTTTTTCTCTCAGAACTTCACGAAAACTTGTATTCCGGATCAAAACAACGGGATACATCGTTTTAGATCGAAACTAACAAGATTCACGAGCATCAATTTTACAAGTCGTCGAAGAGTAGAAGAGAAAGGTGTAAACTTTTTCTCTCAGAACTGCGCGAAAACTTGTATTCCGGCTCAAAACAACGGAATAATGGTTTTAGATTGAAACTAACAAGATTCACGAGCATCGATTTTACAAGTCGTCCAAGAGTAGACGAGAGAAAGGTGTAAACTTTTTCTCTCAGAACTTCACGAAAACTTGTATTCCGGCTCAAAACAACGGGATACATGGTTTTAGATCGAAACTAACAAGATTTACGAGCATCGATTTTACAAGTCGTCGAAGAGTAGGGAGAGAAAGGTGTAAACTTTTTCTCTCAGAACTTCACGAAAACTTGTATTCCGGCTCAAAACAACGGGATACATCGTTTTAGATTGAAACTAACAAGATTCACGAGCATCTATTTTACAAGTCGTCGAAGAGTAGAGGAGAGAAAGGTGTAAACTTTTTCTCTCAGAACTTCACGAAAACTTGTATTCCGGCTCAAAACAACGGGATACATCGTTTTAGATCGAAACTAGCAAAACTCACGAGCATCGATTTTACAAGTTGTCGAAGAGTAAACGAGAGAAAGGTGAAAACTTTTTCTCTCAGAACTGCGCGAAAACTTGTATTCCGGCTCAAAACAACGGGATACATCGTTTTAGATCGAAACTAGCAAGATTCACGAGTATCGATTTTACAAATCCTCGAAGAGTAGACGAGAGAAAGGTGTAAACTTTTTCTCTCAGAACTGCGCGAAAACTTGTATTCCGGCTCAAAACAACGGGATACATCGTTTTAGATATAAACTAGCAATATTCACGAGCATCGATTTTACAAGTCGTCGAAGAGTAGACGAGAGAAAGGTGTAAACTTTTTCTCTCAGAACTGCGCGAAAATTTGTATTCCGGCTCAAAACAACGGGATACATCGTTTCAGATAGAAACTAGCAATACTCACGAGCATCGATTTTACAAGTCGTCGAAGAGTAGAGGAGAGAAAGGTGTAAACTTTTTCTCTCAGAACTTCACGAAAACTTGTATTCCGGCTCAAAACAACGGGATACATGGTTTTAGATCGAAACTAGCAAGATTCACGAGCATCGATTTTACAAGTCGTCCAAGAGTAGACGAGAGAAAGGTGTAAACTTTTTCTCTCAGAACTGCGCGAAAACTTGTATTCCGGCTCAAAACAACGGGATACATGGTTTTAGATCGAAACTAACAAGATTCACGAGCATCGATTTTACAAGTCGTCGAAGAGTAGAGGAGAGAAAGGTGTAAACTTTTTCTCTCAGAACTGCGCGAAAATTTGTATTCCGGCTCAAAACAACGAGATACATCGTTTCAGATAGAAACTAGCAATATTCACGAGCATCGATTTTACAAGTCGTCGAAGAGTAGAGGAGAGAAAGGTGTAAACTTTTTCTCTCAGAACTTCACGAAAACTTGTATCCCGGCTCAAAACAACGGGATACATAGTTTTAGATCGAAAAAAGCAAGATTCACGAGCATCGATTTTACAAGTCGTCGAATTGTAGAGGAGGGAAAGGTGTAAACTTTTTCTCTCAGAACTTCACGAAAACTTGTATTCCGGCTCAAAACAACGGGATACATGGTTTTAGATCGAAACTAGCAAGATTCACGAGCATCGATTTTACAAGTCGTCGAAGAGTAGAGGAGAGAAAGGTGTAAACTTTTTCTCTCAGAACTGCGCGAAAATTTGTATTCCGGCTCAAAACAACGAGATACATCGTTTCAGATAGAAACTAGCAATATTCACGAGCATCGATTTTACAAGTCGTCGAAGAGTAGAGGAGAGAAAGGTGTAAACTTTTTCTCTCAGAACTTCACGAAAACTTGTATTCCGGCTCAAAACAACGGGATACATGGTTTTAGATCGAAAAAAGCAAGATTCACGAGCATCGATTTTACAAGTCGTCGAATTGTAGAGGAGGGAAAGGTGTAAACTTTTTCTCTCAGAACTTCACGAAAACTTGTATTCCGGCTCAAAACAACGGGATACATGGTTTTAGATCGAAACTAGCAAGATTCACGAGCATCGATTTTACAAGTCGTCGAAGAGTAGAGGAGAGAAAGGTGTAAACTTTTTCTCTCAGAACTTCACGAAAACTTGTATTGCGGCTCAACCCAACGGGATACATGGTTTTAGATCGAAACTAGCAAGATTCACGAGCATCGATTTTACAAGTCGTCGAAGAGTAGAGGAGAGAAAGGTGTAAACTTTTTCTCTCAGAACTTCACGAAAACTTGTATTCCGGCTCAAAACAACGGGATACATGGTTTTAGATCGAAACTAGCAAGATTCACGAGCATCGATTTTACAAGTCGTCGAAGAGTAGAGGAGAGAAAGGTGTAAACTTTTTCTCTCAGAACTTCACGAAAACTTGTATTCCGGCTCAACCCAACGGGATACACGGTTTTAGATCGAAACTAGCAAGATTCACGAGCATCGATTTTACAAGTCGTCCAAGAGTAGACGAGAGAAAGGTGTAAACTTTTTCTCTCAGAACTGCGCGAAAACTTGTATTCCGGCTCAAAACAACGGGATACATGGTTTTAGATCGAAACTAACAAGATTCACGAGCATCGATTTTACAAGTCGTCGAAGAGTAGAGGAGAGAAAGGTGTAAACTTTTTCTCTCAGAACTGCGCGAAAATTTGTATTCCGGCTCAAAACAACGAGATACATCGTTTCAGATAGAAACTAGCAATATTCACGAGCATCGATTTTACAAGTCGTCGAAGAGTAGAGGAGAGAAAGGTGTAAACTTTTTCTCTCAGAACTTCACGAAAACTTGTATTCCGGCTCAAAACAACGGGATACATGGTTTTAGATCGAAAAAAGCAAGATTCACGAGCATCGATTTTACAAGTCGTCGAATTGTAGAGGAGGGAAAGGTGTAAACTTTTTCTCTCAGAACTTCACGAAAACTTGTATTCCGGCTCAAAACAACGGGATACATGGTTTTAGATCGAAACTAGCAAGATTCACGAGCATCGATTTTACAAGTCGTCGAAGAGTAGAGGAGAGAAAGGTGTAAACTTTTTCTCTCAGAACTTCACGAAAACTTGTATTGCGGCTCAACCCAACGGGATACATGGTTTTAGATCGAAACTAGCAAGATTCACGAGCATCGATTTTACAAGTCGTCAAAGAGTAGACGAGAGAAAGGTGTAAACTTTTTCTGTCAGAACTGCGCGAAAACTTGTATTCCGGCTCAAAACAACGGAATACATGGTTTTAGATCGAAACTAACAAGATTCACGAGCATCGATTTTACAAGTCGTCCAAGAGTAGACGAGAGAAAGGTGTAAACTTTTTCTCTCAGAACTTCACGAAAACTTGTATTCCGGCTCAAAACAACGGGATACATGGTTTTAGATCGAAACTAACCAGATTCACGAGCATCGATTTTACAAGTCGTCGAAGAGTAGAGGAGAGAAAGGTGTAAACTTTTTCTCTCAGAACTTCACGAAAACTTGTATTCCGGCTCAAAACAACGGGATACATCGTTTTAGATCGAAACTAACAAGATTCACGAGCATCAATTTTACAAGTCGTCGAAGAGTAGAAGAGAATGGTGTAAAATTTTTCTCTCAGGACTGCGCTAAATCTTGTATTCCGGCTCAAACCAACCGGATACATCGTTTTAGATCGAAACTAGCAAAATTCACGAGCATCGATTTTACAAGTCGTCGAAGAGTAGACGAGAGAAAGGTGTAAACTTTTTCTCTCAGAACTGCGCGAAAATTTGTATTCCGGCTTAAAACAACGGGATACATCGTTTCAGATAGAAACTAGCAATATTCACGAGCATCGATTTTACAAGTCGTCGAAGAGTAGAGGAGAGAAAGGTGTAAACTTTTTCTCTCAGAACTTCACGAAAACTTGTATTCCGGCTCAAAACAACGGGATACGTGGTTTTAGATCGAAACTAGCAAGATTCACGAGCATCGATTTTACATGTCGTCGAAGAGTAGAGGAGAGAAAGGTGTAAACTTTTTCTCTCAGAAGTTCACGAAAACTTGTATTCCGGCTCAAAACAACGGGATACATGGTTTTAGATCGAAAGTAACAAGATTCACGAGCATCAATTTTACAAGTCGTCGAAGAGTAGAAGAGAATGGTGTAAATTTTTTCTCTCAGGACTGCGCTAAATCTTGTATTCCGGCTCAAAACAACCGGATACATCGTTTTAGATCGAAACTAGCAAAATTCACGAGCATCGATTTTACAAGTCGTCGAAGAGTAGACGAGAGAAAGCTGTAAACTTTTTCTCTCAGAACTGCGCGAAAACTTGTATTCCGGCTCAAAACAACGGGATACATCGTTTTAGATCGAAACTAGCAAAACTCACGAGCATCGATTTTACAAGTTGTCGAAGAGTAAACGAGAGAAAGGTGAAAACTTTTTTTCTCAGAACTGCGCGAAAACTTGTATTCCGGCTCAAAACAACGGGATACATCGTTTTAGATCGAAACTAGCAAGATTCACGAGTATCGATTTTACAAATCCTCGAAGAGTAGACGAGAGAAAGGTGTAAACTTTTTCTCTCAGAACTGCACGAAAACTTGTATTCCGGCTCAAAACAACGGGATACATCGTTTTAGATATAAACTAGCAATATTCACGAGCATCGATTTTACAAGTCGTCGAAGAGTAGACGAGAGAAAGGTGTAAACTTTTTCTCTCAGAACTGCGCGAAAATTTGTATTCCGGCTCAAAACAACGGGATACATCGTTTCAGATAGAAACTAGCAATATTCACGAGCATCGATTTTACAAGTCGTCGAAGAGTAGAGGAGAGAAAGGTGTAAACTTTTTCTCTCAGAACTGCGCGAAAACTTGTATTCCGGCTCAAAACAACGGAATACATGGTTTTAGATCGAAACTAACAAGATTCACGAGCATCGATTTTACAAGTCGTCCAAGAGTAGACGAGAGAAAGGTGTAAACTTTTTCTCTCAGAACTTCACGAAAACTTGTATTCCGGCTCAAAACAACGGGGTACATGGTTTTAGATCGAAACTAACAAGATTCACGAGCATCGATTTTACAAGTCGTCGAAGAGTAGAGGAGAGAAAAGTGTAAACTTTTTCTCTCAGAACTTCACGAAAACTTGTATTCCGGCTCAAAACAACGGGATACATGGTTTTAGATCGAAACTAACAAGATTCACGAGCATCGATTTTACAAGTCGTCGAAGAGTAGAGGAGAGAAAGTTGTAAACTTTTTCTCTCAGAACTGCGCGAAAACTTGTATTCCGGCTCAAAACAACGGAATACATGGTTTTAGATCGAAACTAACAAGATTCACGAGCATCGATTTTACAAGTCGTCCAAGAGTAGACGAGAGAAAGGTGTAAACTTTTTCTCTCAGAACTTCACGAAAACTTGTATTCCGGCTCAAAACAACGGGGTACATGGTTTTAGATCGAAACTAACAAGATTCACGAGCATCGATTTTACAAGTCGTCCAAGAGTAGACGAGAGAAAGGTGTAAACTTTTTCTCTCAGAACTTCACGAAAACTTGTATTCCGTCTCAAAACAACGGGATACATGGTTTTAGATCGAAACTAACAAGATTCACGAGCATCGATTTTACAAGTCGTCGAAAAGTAGAGAGAAAGGTGTAAACACTTCACGAAAACTTGTATTCCGGCTCCAAACAACGGGATACATGGTTTTAGATCGAAACTAGCAAGATTCACGAGCATCGATTTTACAAGTCGTCGAAGAGTAGAGGAGAGAAAGGTGTAAACTTTTTCTCTCAGAACTTCACGAAAACTTGTATTCCGGCTCAAAACAACGGTATACATGGTTTTAGATCGAAACTAACAACATTCACGAGCATCGATTTTACAAGTCGTCCAAGAGTAGACGAGAGAAAGGTGTAAACTTTTTCTCTCAGAACTTCACGAAAACTTGTATTCCGGCTCAAAACACCGGGATACATGGTTTTAGATCGAAACTAGCAAGATTCATGAGCATCGATTTTACAAGTCGTCCAAGAGTAGAGGAGAGAAAGGTGTAAACTTTTTCTCTCAGAACTGCGCGAAAACTTGTATTCCGGCTCAAAACAACGGGATACATGGTTTTAGATCGAAACTAACAACATTCACGAGCATCGATTTTATAAGTCGTCCAAGAGTAGACGAGAGAAAGGTGTAAACTTTTTCTCTGAGAACTTCACGAAAACTTGTATTCCGGCTCAAAACAACGGGATACATGGTTTTAGATCGAAACTAACAAGATTCACGAGCATCGATTTTACAAGTCGTCGAAGAGTAGAGGAGAGAAAGGTGTAAACTTTTTCTCTCAGAACTTCACGAAAACTTGTATTCCGGCTCAAAACAACGGGATACATGGTTTTAGATCGAAACTAGCAAGATTCACGAGCATCGATTTTACAAGTCGTCCAAGAGTAGACGAGAGAAAGGTGTAAACTTTTTCTCTCAGAACTGCGCGAAAACTTGTATTCCGGCTCAAAACAACGGGATACATGGTTTTAGATCGAAACTAACAAGATTCACGAGCATCGATTTTACAAGTCGTCCAAGAGTAGACGAGAGAAAGGTGTAAACTTTTTCTCTCAGAACTTCACGAAAACTTGTATTCCGGCTCAAAACAACGGGATACATGGTTTTAGATCGAAACTAACAAGATTCACGAGCATCGATTTTACAAGTCGTCGAAGAGTAGAGGAGAGAAAGGTGTAAACTTTTTCTCTCAGAACTTCACGAAAACTTGTATTCCGGCTCAAACCAACGGGATACATGGTTTTAGATCGAAACTAACAAGATTCACGAGCATCAATTTTACAAGTCGTCGAAGAGTAGAAGAGAATGGTGTAAAATTTTTCTCTCAGGACTGCGCTAAATCTTGTATTCCGGCTCAAAACAACCGGATACATCGTTTTAGATCGAAACTAGCAAAATTCACGAGCATCGATTTTACAAGTCGTCGAAGAGTAGACGAGAGAAAGGTGTAAACTTTTTCTCTCAGAACTGCGCGAAAACTTGTATTCCGGCTCAAAACAACGGGATACATCGTATTAGATCGAAACTAGCAAGATTCACGAGTATCGATTTTACAAATCCTCGAAGAGTAGACGAGAGAAAGGTGTAAACTTTTTCTCTCAGAACTGCGCGAAAACTTGTATTCCGGCTCAAAACAACGGAATACATGGTTTTAGATCGAAACTAACAAGATTCACGAGCATCGATTTTACAAGTCGTCCAAGAGTAGACGAGAGAAAGGTGTAAACTTTTTCTCTCAGAACTTCACGAAAACTTGTATTCCGGCTCAAAACAACGGGGTACATGGTTTTAGATCGAAACTAACAAGATTCACGAGCATCGATTTTACAAGTCGTCCAAGAGTAGACGAGAGAAAGGTGTAAACTTTTTCTCTGAGAACTTCACGAAAACTTGTATTCCGGCTCAAAACAACGGGATACATGGTTTTAGATCGAAACTAACAAGATTCACGAGCATCGATTTTACAAGTCGTCGAAAAGTAGAGAGAAAGGTGTAAACACTTCACGAAAACTTGTATTCCGGCTCCAAACAACGGGATACATGGTTTTAGATCGAAACTAGCAAGATTCACGAGCATCGATTTTACAAGTCGTCGAAGAGTAGAGGAGAGAAAGGTGTAAACTTTTTCTCTCAGAACTTCACGAAAACTTGTATTCCGGCTCAAAACAACGGTATACATGGTTTTAGATCGAAACTAACAACATTCACGAGCATCGATTTTACAAGTCGTCCAAGAGTAGACGAGAGAAAGGTGTAAACTTTTTCTCTCAGAACTTCACGAAAACTTGTATTCCGGCTCAAAACACCGGGATACATGGTTTTAGATCGAAACTAGCAAGATTCATGAGCATCGATTTTACAAGTCGTCCAAGAGTAGAGGAGAGAAAGGTGTAAACTTTTTCTCTCAGAACTGCGCGAAAACTTGTATTCCGGCTCAAAACAACGGGATACATGGTTTTAGATCGAAACTAACAACATTCACGAGCATCGATTTTATAAGTCGTCCAAGAGTAGACGAGAGAAAGGTGTAAACTTTTTCTCTGAGAACTTCACGAAAACTTGTATTCCGGCTCAAAACAACGGGATACATGGTTTTAGATCGAAACTAACAAGATTCACGAGCATCGATTTTACAAGTCGTCGAAGAGTAGAGGAGAGAAAGGTGTAAACTTTTTCTCTCAGAACTTCACGAAAACTTGTATTCCGGCTCAAAACAACGGGATACATGGTTTTAGATCGAAACTAGCAAGATTCACGAGCATCGATTTTACAAGTCGTCCAAGAGTAGACGAGAGAAAGGTGTAAACTTTTTCTCTCAGAACTGCGCGAAAACTTGTATTCCGGCTCAAAACAACGGGATACATGGTTTTAGATCGAAACTAACAAGATTCACGAGCATCGATTTTACAAGTCGTCCAAGAGTAGACGAGAGAAAGGTGTAAACTTTTTCTCTCAGAACTTCACGAAAACTTGTATTCCGGCTCAAAACAACGGGATACATGGTTTTAGATCGAAACTAACAAGATTCACGAGCATCGATTTTACAAGTCGTCGAAGAGTAGAGGAGAGAAAGGTGTAAACTTTTTCTCTCAGAACTTCACGAAAACTTGTATTCCGGCTCAAACCAACGGGATACATGGTTTTAGATCGAAACTAACAAGATTCACGAGCATCAATTTTACAAGTCGTCGAAGAGTAGAAGAGAATGGTGTAAAATTTTTCTCTCAGGACTGCGCTAAATCTTGTATTCCGGCTCAAAACAACCGGATACATCGTTTTAGATCGAAACTAGCAAAATTCACGAGCATCGATTTTACAAGTCGTCGAAGAGTAGACGAGAGAAAGGTGTAAACTTTTTCTCTCAGAACTGCGCGAAAACTTGTATTCCGGCTCAAAACAACGGGATACATCGTTTTAGATCGAAACTAGCAAGATTCACGAGTATCGATTATACAAATCCTCGAAGAGTAGACGAGAAAAAGGTGTAAACTTTTTCTCTCAGAACTGCGCGAAAATTTGTATTCCGGCTCAAAACAACGGGATACATCGTTTTAGATAGAAACTAGCAATATTCACGAGCATCGATTTTACAAGTCGTCGAAGAGTAGATGAGAGAAAGGTGTAAACTTTTTCTCTCAGAACTGCGCGAAAACTTGTATTCCGGCTCAAAACAACGGGATACATCGTTTTAGATCGAAACTAGCAAGATTCACGAGTATCGATTTTACAAATCCTCGAAGAGTAGACGAGAGAAAGGTGTAAACTTTTTCTCTCAGAACTGCGCGAAAACTTGTATTCCGGCTCAAAACAACGGGATACAAGGTTTTAGATCGAAACTAGCAAGATTCACGAGCATCGATTTTACAAGTCGTGGAAGATTAGAGGAGAGAAAGGTGTAAACTTTTTCTCTCAGATCTTCACGAAAACTTGTATTCCGGCTCAAACAACGGGATACATGGTTTTAGATCGAAACTAGCAAGATTCATGAGCATCGATTTTACAAGTCGTCCAAGAGTAGACGAGAGAAAGGTGTAAACTTTTTCTCTCAGAACTGCGCAAAAACTTGTATTCCGGCTCAAAACAACGGAATACATGGTTTTAGATCGAAACTAACAACATTCACGAGCATCGATTTTAAAAGTCGTCCAAGAGTAGACGAGAGAAAGGTGTAAACTTTTTCTCTCAGAACTTCACGAAAACTTGTATTCCGGCTCAAAACAACGGGATACATGGTTTTAGATCGAACTAGCAAGATTCACGAGCATCGATTTTACAAGTCGTCCAAGAGTAGACGAGAGAAAGGTGTAAACGTTTTCTCTCAGAACTTCACGAAAACTTGTATTCCGGCTCAAAACAACGGGATACATGGTTTTAGATCGAAACTAACAAGATTCACGAGCATCGATTTTACAAGTCGTCGAAGAGTAGAGGAGAGAAAGGTGTAAACTTTTTCTCTCAGAACTTCACGAAAACTTGTATTCCGGCTCAAAACAACGGGATACATGGTTTTAGATCGAAACTAACAAGATTCACGAGCATCAATTTTACAAGTCATCGAAGAGTAGAAGAGAATGGTGTAAATTTTTTCTCTCAGGACTGCGCTAAATCTTGTATTCCGGCTCAAAACAACCGGATACATCGTTTTAGATCGAAATTAGCAAAATTCACGAGCATCGATTTTACAAGTCGTCGAAGAGTAGACGAGAGAAAGGTGTAAACTTTTTCTCTCAGAACTGCGCGAAAACTTGTATTCCGGCTCAAAAAAAACGGGATACATCGTTTTAGATCGAAACTAGCAAAACTCACGAGCATCGATTTTACAAGTTGTCGAAGGGTAAACGAGAGAAAGGTGAAAACTTTTTCTCTCAGAACTGCGCGAAAAATTGTATTCCGGCTCAAAACAACGGGATACATCGTTTTAGATCGAAACTAGCAAGATTCACGAGTATCGATTTTACAAATCCTCGAAGAGTAGACGAGAGAAAGGTGTAATCTTTTTCTCTCAGAACTGCACGAAAACTTGTATTCCGGCTCAAAACAACGGGATACATCGTTTTAGATATAAACTAGCAATATTCACGAGCATCGATTTTACAAGTCGTCGAAGAGTAGACGAGAGAAAGGTGTAATCTTTTTCTCTCAGAACTGCGCGAAAATTTGTATTCCGGCTCAAAACAACGGGATACATCGTTTCAGATAGAAACTAGCAATATTCACGAGCATCGATTTTACAAGTCGTCGAAGAGTAGAGGAGAGAAAGGTGTAAACTTTTTCTCTCAGAACTGCGCGAAAACTTGTATTCCGGCTCAAAACAACGGAATACATTGTTTTAGATCGAAACTAACAAGATTCACGAGCATCAATTTTACAAGTCGTCCAAGAGTAGACGAGAGAAAGGTGTAAACTTTTTCTCTCAGAACTTCACGAAAACTTGTATTCCGGCTCAAAACAACGGGATACATGGTTTTAGATCGAAACTAACAAGATTCACGAGCATCGATTTTACAAGTCGTCGAAGAGTAGAGGAGAGAAAAGTGTATACTTTTTCTCTCAGAACTTCACGAAAACTTGTATTCCGGCTCAAAACAACGGGATACATGGTTTTAGATCGAAACTAACAAGATTCACGAGCATCGATTTTACAAGTCGTCGAAGAGTAGAGGAGAGAAAGGTGTAAACTTTTTCTCTCAGAACTTCACGAAAACTTGTATTCCGGATCAAAACAACGGGATACATCGTTTTAGATCGAAACTAACAAGATTCACGAGCATCAATTTTACAAGTCGTCGAAGAGTAGAAGAGAAAGGTGTAAACTTTTTCTCTCAGAACTGCGCGAAAACTTGTATTCCGGCTCAAAACAACAGAATAATGGATTTAGATTGAAACTAACAAGATTCACGAGCATCGATTTTACAAGTCGTCCAAGAGTAGACGAGAGAAAGGTGTAAACTTTTTCTCTCAGAACTTCACGAAAACTTGTATTCCGGCTCAAAACAACGGGATACATGGTTTTAGATCGAAACTAACAAGATTTACGAGCATCGATTTTACAAGTCGTCGAAGAGTAGGGAGAGAAAGGTGTAAACTTTTTCTCTCAGAACTTCACGAAAACTTGTATTCCGGCTCAAAACAACGGGATACATCGTTTTAGATTGAAATTAACAAGATTCACGAGCATCAATTTTACAAGTCGTCGAAGAGTTGAAGAGAATGGTGTAAACTTTTTCTCTCAGGACTGCGCTAAATCTTGTATTCCGGCTCAAAACAACCGGATACATCGTTCTAGATCGAAACTAGCAAAATTCACGAGCATCGATTTTACAAGTCGTCGAAGAGTAGACGAGAGAAAGGTGTAAACTTTTTCTCTCAGAACTGCGCGAAAATTTGTATTCCGGCTCAAAACAAAGGGATACATCGTTTCAGATAGAAACTAGCAATATTCACGAGCATCGATTTTACAAGTCGTCCAAGAGTAGACGAGAGAAAGGTGTAAACTTTTTCTCTCAGAACTGCGCGAAAACTTGTATTCCGGCTCAAAACAACGGGATACATGGTTTTAGATCGAAACTAACAAGATTCACGAGCATCGATTTTACAAGTCGTCCAAGAGTAGACGAGAGAAAGGTGTAAACTTTTTCTCTCAGAACTTCACGAAAACTTGTATTCCGGCTCAAAACAACGGGATACATGGTTTTAGATCGAAACTAACAAGATTCACGAGCATCGATTTTACAAGTCGTCGAAGAGTAGAGGAGAGAACGGTGTAAACTTTTTCTCTCAGAACTGCGCGAAAATTTGTATTCCGGCTCAAAACAACGGGATACATCGTTTTAGATAGAAACTAGCAATATTCACGAGCATCGATTTTACAAGTCGTCGAAGAGTAGATGAGAGAAAGGTGTAAACTTTTTCTCTCAGAACTGCGCGAAAACTTGTATTCCGGCTCAAAACAACGGGATACATCGTTTTAGATCGAAACTAGCAAGATTCACGAGTATCGATTTTACAAATCCTCGAAGAGTAGACGAGAGAAAGGTGTAAACTTTTTCTCTCAGAACTGCGCGAAAACTTGTATTCCGGCTCAAAACAACGGGATACAAGGTTTTAGATCGAAACTAGCAAGATTCACGAGCATCGATTTTACAAGTCGTGGAAGATTAGAGGAGAGAAAGGTGTAAAATTTTCTCTCAGAACTTCACGAAAACTTGTATTCCGGCTCAAAACAACGGGATACATGGTTTTAGATCGAAACTAACAAGATTCACGAGCATCAATTTTACAAGTCGTCGAAGAGTAGAAGAGAATGGTGTAAAATTTTTCTCTCAGGACTGCGCTAAATCTTGTATTCCGGCTCAAAACAACCGGATACATCGTTTTAGATCGAAACTAGCAAAATTCACGAGCATCGATTTTACAAGTCGTCGAAGAGTAGACGAGAGAAAGGTGTAAACTTTTTCTCTCAGAACTGCGCGAAAACTTGTATTCCGGCTCAAAACAACGGGATACATCGTTTTAGATCGAAACTAGCAAGATTCACGAGTATCGATTTTACAAATCCTCGAAGAGTAGACGAGAAAAAGGTGTAAACTTTTTCTCTCAGAACTGCGCGAAAATTTGTATTCCGGCTCAAAACAACGGGATACATCGTTTTAGATAGAAACTAGCAATATTCACGAGCATAGATTTTACAAGTCGTCGAAGAGTAGATGAGAGAAAGGTGCAAACTTTTTCTCTCAGAACTCCGCGAAAACTTGTATTCCGGCTCAAAACAACGGGATACATCGTTTTAGATCGAAACTAGCAAGATTCACGAGTATCGATTTTACAAATCCTCGAAGAGTAGACGAGAGAAAGGTGTAAACTTTTTCTCTCAGAACTGCGCGAAAACTTGTATTCCGGCTCAAAACAACGGGATACAAGGTTTTAGATCGAAACTACAAGATTCACGAGCATCAATTTTACAAGTCGTCGAAGAGTAGAAGAGAATGGTGTAAAATTTTTCTCTCAGGACTGCGCTAAATCTTGTATTCCGGCTCAAAACAACCGGATACATCGTTTTAGATCGAAACTAGCAAAATTCACGAGCATCGATTTTACAAGTCGTCGAAGAGTAGACGAGAGAAAGGTGTAAACTTTTTCTCTCAGAACTGCGCGAAAACTTGTATTCCGGCTCAAAACAACGGGATAAATCGTTTTAGATCGAAACTAGCAAAACTCACGAGCATCGATTTTACAAGTTGTCGAAGAGTAGACGAGAGATAGGTGTAAACTTTTTCTCTCAGAACTGCGCGAAAACTTGTATTCCGGCTCAAAACAACGGGATACATCGTTTTAGATCAAAACTAGCAAGATTCACGAGTATCGATTTTACAAATCCTCGAAGAGTAGACGAGAAAAAGGTGTAAACTTTTTCTCTCAGAACTGCGCGAAAATTTGTATTCCGGCTCAAAACAACGGGATACATCGTTTTAGATAGAAACTAGCAATATTGACGAGCATCGATTTTACAAGTCGTCGAAGAGTAGATGAGAGAAAGGTGTAAACTTTTTCTCTCAGAACTGCGCGAAAACTTGTATTCCGGCTCAAAACAACGGGATACATCGTTTTAGATCGAAACTAGCAAGATTCACGAGTATCGATTTTACAAATCCTCGAAGAGTAGACGAGAGAAAGGTGTAAACTTTTTCTCTCAGAACTGCGCGAAAGCTTGTATTCCGGCTCAAAACAACGGGATACAAGGTTTTAGATCGAAACTAGCAAGATTCACGAGCATCGATTTTACATGTCGTCGAAGATTAGAGGAAAGAAAGGTGTAAACTTTTTCTCTCAGATCTTCACGAAAACTTGTATTCCGGCTCAAAACAACGGGATACATGGTTTTAGATCGAAACTAGCAAGATTCATGAGCATCGATTTTACAAGTCGTCCAAGAGTAGACGAGAGAAAGGTGTAAACTTTTTCTCTCAGAACTGCGCAAAAACTTGTATTCCGGCTCAAAACAACGGGATACATGGTTTTAGATCGAAACTAACAACATTCACGAGCATCGATTTTAAAAGTCGTCCAAGAGTAGACGAGAGAAAGGTGTAAACTTTTTCTCTCAGAACTTCACGAAAACTTGTATTCCGGCTCAAAACAACGGGATACATGGTTTTAGATCGAAACTAGCAAGATTCACGAGCATCGATTTTACAAGTCGTCCAAGAGTAGACGAGAGAAAGGTGTAAACGTTTTCTCTCAGAAATGCGCGAAAACTTGTATTCCGGCTCAAAACAACGGGATACATGGTTTTAGATCGAAACTACCAAGATTCACGAGCATCGATTTTACAAGTCGTCCAAGAGTAGACGAGAGAAAGGTGTAAACTTTTTCTCTCAGAACTTCACGAAAACTTGTATTCCGGCTCAAAACAACGGGATACATGGTTTTAGATCGAAACTAACAAGATTCACGAGCATCGATTTTACAAGTCGTCGAAGAGTAGAGGAGAGAAAGGTGTAAACTTTTTCTCTCAGAACTTCACGAAAACTTGTATTCCGGCTCAAAACAACGGGATACATGGTTTTAGATCGAAACTAACAAGATTCACGAGCATCAATTTTACAAGTCGTCGAAGAGTAGAAAAGAATGGTGTAAAATTTTTCTCTCAGGACTGCGCTAAATCTTGTATTCCGGCTCAAAACAACCGGATACATCGTTTTAGATCGAAACTAGCAAAATTCACGAGCATCGATTTTACAAGTCGTCGAAGAGTAGACGAGAGAAAGGTGTAAACTTTTTCTCTCAGAACTGCGCGAAAACTTGTATTCCGGCTCAAAACAACGGGATACATGGTTTTAGATTGAAACTAAGAAGATTCACGAGCATCGATTTTACAAGTCGTCGAAGAGTAGAGGAGAGAAAGGTGTAAACGTCTTCTCTCAGAACTTCACAAAAACTTGTATTCCGGCTCCAAACAACGGGATACATGGTTTTAGATCGAAACTAGCAAGATTCACGAGCATCGATTTTACAAGTCGTCGAAGAGTAGAGGAGAGAAAGGTGTAAACTTTTTCTCTCAGAACTTCACGAAAACTTGTATTCCGGCTCAAAACACCGGGATACATGGTTTTAGATCGAAACCAGCAAGATTCATGAGCATCGATTTTACAAGTCGTCCAAGAGTAGAGGAGAGAAAGGTGTAAACTTTTTCTCTCAGAACTGCGCGAAAACTTGTATTCCGGCTCAAAACAACGGGATACATGGTTTTAGATCGAAACTAACAACATTCACGAGCATCGATTTTACAAGTCGTCCAAGAGTAGACGAGATAAAGGTGTAAACTTTTTCTCTCAGAACTTCACGAAAACTTGTATTCCGGCTCAAAACAACGGAATACATGGTTTTAGATCGAAACTAACAAGATTTACGAACATCGATTTTACAAGTCGTCCAAGAGTAGACGAGAGAAAGGTGTACACTTTTTCTCTCAGAACTTCACGAAAACTTGTATTCCGGCTCAAAACAACGGGATACATGGTTTTAGATCGAAACTAACAAGATTCACGAGCATCGATTTTACAAGTCGTCGAAGAGTAGAGGAGAGAAAAGTGTAAACTTTTTCTCTCAGAACATCACGAAAACTTGTATTCCGGCTCAAAACAACGGGATACATGGTTTTAGATCGAAACTAACAAGATTCACGAGCATCGATTTTACAAGTCGTCGAAGAGTAGAGGAGAGAAAGGTGTAAACTTTTTCTCTCAGAACTTCACGAAAACTTGTATTCCGGATCAAAACAACGGGATACATCGTTTTAGATCGAAACTAACAAGATTCACGAGCATCAATTTTACAAGTCGTCGAAGAGTAGAAGAGAAAGGTGTACACTTTTTCTCTCAGAACTGCGCGAAAACTTGTATTCCGGCTCAAAACAACAGAATAATGGTTTTAGATTGAAACTAACAAGATTCACGAGCATCAATTTTACAAGTCGTCCAAGAGTAGACGAGAGAAAGGTGTAAACTTTTTCTCTCAGAACTTCACGAAAACTTGTATTCCGTCTCAAAACAACGGGATACATGGTTTTAGATCGAAACTAACAAGATTCACGAGCATCGATTTTACAAGTCGTCGAAGAGTAGAGAGAAAGGTGTAAACACTTCACGAAAACTTGTATTCCGGCTCCAAACAACGGGATACATGGTTTTAGATCGAAACTAGCAAGATTCACGAGCATCGATTTTACAAGTCGTCGAAGAGTAGAGGAGAGAAAGGTGTAAACTTTTTCTCTCAGAACTTCACGAAAACTTGTATTCCGGCTCAAAACAACGGTATACATGGTTTTAGATCGAAACTAACAACATTCACGAGCATCGATTTTACAAGTCGTCCAAGAGTAGACGAGAGAAAGGTGTAAACTTTTTCTCTCAGAACTTCACGAAAACTTGTATTCCGGCTCAAAACAACGGAATACATGGTTTTAGATTGAAACTAACAAGATTCACGAGCATCGATTTTACAAGTCGTCGAAGAGTAGAGGAGAGAAAGGTGTAAACGTCTTCTCTCAGAACTTCACAAAAACTTGTATTCCGGCTCCAAACAACGGGATACATGGTTTTAGATCGAAACTAGCAAGATTCACGAGCATCGATTTTACAAGTCGTCGAAGAGTAGAGGAGAGAAAGGTGTAAACTTTTTCTCTCAGAACTTGACGAAAACTTGTATTCCGGCTCAAAACACCGGGATACATGGTTTTAGATCGAAACTAGCAAGATTCATGAGCATCGATTTTACAAGTCGTCCAAGAGTAGAGGAGAGAAAGGTGTAAACTTTTTCTCTCAGAACTGCGCGAAAACTTGTATTCCGGCTCAAAACAACGGGATACATGGTTTTAGATCGAAACTAACAACATTCACGAGCATCGATTTTACAAGTCGTCCAAGAGTAGACGAGAGAAAGGTGTAAACTTTTTCTCTCAGAACTTCACGAAAACTGGTATTCCGGCTCAAAACAACGGGATACATGGTTTTAGATCGAAACTAACAAGATTCACGAGCATCGATTTTACAATCGTCGAAGAGTAGAGGAGAGAAAGGTGTAAACTTTTTCTCTCAGAACTTCTCGAAAACTTGTATTCCGGCTCAAAACAACGGGATACATGGTTTTAGATCGAAACTAACAAGATTCACGAGCATCGATTTTACAAGTCGTCGAAGAGTAGAGGAGAGAAAGGTGTAAACTTTTTCTCTCAGAACTTCACGAAAACTTGTATTCCGGCTCAAAACAACAGGATACATGGTTTTAGATCGAAACTAACAAGATTCACGAGCATCAATTTTACAAGTCGTCGAAGAGTAGAAGAGAATGGTGTAAAATTTTTCTCTCAGGACTGCGCTAAATCTTGTATTCCGGCTCAAAACAACCGGATACATCGTTTTAGATCGAAACTAGCAAAATTCACGAGCATCGATTTTACAAGTCGTCGAAGAGTAGACGAGAGAAAGGTGTAAACTTTTTCTCTCAGAACTGCGCGAAAACTTGTATTCCGGCTCAAAACAACGGGATACATCGTTTTAGATCGAAACTAGCAAAACTCACGAGCATCGATTTTACAAGTTGTCGAAGAGTAGACGAGAGATAGGTGTAAACTTTTTCTCTCAGAACTGCGCGAAAACTTGTATTCCGGCTCAAAACAACGGGATACATCGTTTTAGATCAAAACTAGCAAGATTCACGAGTATCGATTTTACAAATCCTCGAAGAGTAGACGAGAAAAAGGTGTAAACTTTTTCTCTCAGAACTGCGCGAAAATTTGTATTCCGGCTCAAAACAACGGGATACATCGTTTTAGATAGAAACTAGCAATATTCACGAGCATCGATTTTACAAGTCGTCGAAGAGCAGATGAGAGAAAGGTGTAAACTTTTTCTCTCAGAACTGCGCGAAAACTTGTATTCCGGCTCAAAACAACGGGATACATCGTTTTAGATCGAAACTAGCAAGATTCACGAGTATCGATTTTACAAATCCTCGAAGAGTAGACGAGAGAAAGGTGTAAACTTTTTCTCTCAGAACTGCGCGAAAACTTGTATTCCGGCTCAAAACAACGGGATACAAGGTTTTAGATCGAAACTAGCAAGATTCACGAGCATCGATTTTACAAGTCGTCGAAGATTAGAGGAGAGAAAGGTGTAAACTTTTTCTCTCAGATCTTCACGAAAACTTGTATTCCGGCTCAGAACAACGGGATACATGGTTTTAGATCGAAACTAGCAAGATTCATGAGCATCGATTTTACAAGTCGTCCAAGAGTAGACGAGAGAAAGGTGTAAACTTTTTCTCTCAGAACTGCGCAAAAACTTGTATTCCGGCTCAAAACAACGGGATACATGGTTTTAGATCGAAACTAACAACATTCACGAGCATCGATTTTAAAAGTCGTCCAAGAGTAGACGAGAGAAAGGTGTAAACTTTTTCTCTCAGAACTTCACGAAATCTTGTATTCCGGCTCAAAACAACGGGATACATGGTTTAAGATCGAAACTAACAAGATTCACGAGCATCGATTTTACAAGTCGTCGAAGAGTAGAAGAGAGAAAGGTGTAAACTTTTTCTCTCAGAACTTCACGAAAACTTGTATTCCGGCTCAAAAAACAGGATACATGGTTTTAGATCGAAACTAACAAGATTCACGAGCATTGATTTTACAAGTCGTCGAAGAGTAGAGGAGAGAAAGGTGTAAACTTTTTCTCTCAGAACTTCACAAAAACTTGTATTCCGGCTCAAAACAACGGGATACATGGTTTTAGATCGAAACTAGCAAGATTCACGAGCATCGATTTTACAAGTCGTCCAAGAGTAGACGAGAGAAAGGTGTAAACTTTTTCTCTCAGAACTTCACGAAAACTTGTATTCCGTCTCAAAACAACGGGATACATGGTTTTAGATGGAAACTAACAAGATTCACGAGCATCGATTTTACAAGTCGTCCAAGAGTAGACGAGAGAAAGGTGTAAACTTTTTCTCTCAGAACTTCACGAAAACTTGTATTCCGGCTCAAAACAACGGGATACATGGTTTTAGATCGAAACTAACAAGATTCACGAGCATCGATTTTACAAGTCGTCGAAGAGTAGAGGAGAGAAAGGTGTAAACGTCTTCTCTCACAACTGCGCGAAAATTTGTATTCCGGCTCAAAACAACGGGATACATCGTTTCAGATAGAAACTAGCAATATTCACGAGCATCGATTTTACAAGTCGTCGAAGAGTAGAGGAGAGAAAGGTGTAAACTTTTTCTCTCAGAACATCACGAAAACTTGTATTCCGGCTCAAAACAACGGGATACATGGTTTTAGATCGAAACTAGCAAGATTCACGAGCATTGATTTTACAAGTCGTCGAAGAGTAGACGAGAAAAAGGTGTAAACTTTTTCTCTCAGAACTGCGCGAAAATTTGTATTCCGGCTCAAAACAACGGGATACATCGTTTTAGATAGAAACTAGCAATATTCACGAGCATCGATTTTACAAGTCGTCGAAGAGTAGATGAGAGAAAGGTTTAAACTTTTTCTCTCAGAACTGCGCGAAAACTTGTATTCCGGCTCAAAACAACGGGATACATCGTTTTAGATCGAAACTAGCAAGATTCACGAGTATCGATTTTACAAATCCTCGAAGAGTAGACGAGAGAAAGGTGTAAACTTTTTCTCTCAGAACTTCACGAAAACTTGTATTCCGGCTCAAAACAACGGGATACATGGTTTTAGATTGAAACTAACAAGATTCACGAGCATCGATTTTACAAGTCGTCGAAGAGTAGAGGAGAGAAAGGTGTAAACGTCTTCTCTCAGAACTTCACAAAAACTTGTATTCCGGCTCCAAACAACGGGATACATGGTTTTAGATCGAAACTAGCAAGATTCACGAGCATCGATTTTACAAGTCGTCGAAGAGTAGAGGAGAGAAAGGTGTAAACTTTTTCTCTCAGAACTTCACGAAAACTTGTATTCCGGCTCAAAACACCGGGATACATGGTTTTAGATCGAAACTAGCAAGATTCATGAGCATCGATTTTACAAGTCGTCCAAGAGTAGAGGAGAGAAAGGTGTAAACTTTTTCTCTCAGAACTGCGCGAAAACTTGTATTCCGGCTCAAAACAACGGGATACATGGTTTTAGATCGAAACTAACAACATTCAAGAGCATCGATTTTACAAGTCGTCCAAGAGTAGACGAGAGAAAGGTGTAAACTTTTTCTCTCAGAACTTCACGAAAACTTGTATTCCGGCTCAAAACAACGGGATACATGGTTTTAGATCGAAACTAACAAGATTCACGAGCATCGATTTTACAAGTCGTCGAAGAGTAGAGGAGAGAAAGGTGTAAACTTTTTCTCTCAGAACTTCACGAAAACTTGTATTCCGGCTCAAAACAACGGGATACATGGTTTTAGATCGAAACTAGCAAGATTCACGAGTATCGATTTTACAAGTCGTGCAAGAGTAGACGAGAGAAAGGTGTAAACTTTTTCTCTCAGAACTGCGCGAAAACTTGTATTCCGGCTCAAAACAACGGGATACATGGTTTTAGATCGAAACTAACAAGATTCACGAGCATCGATTTTTCAAGTCGTCCAAGAGTAGACGAGAGAAAGGTGTAAACTTTTTCTCTCAGAACTTCACGAAAACTTGTATTCCGGCTCAAAACAACGGGATACATGGTTTTAGATCGAAACTAACAAGATTCACGAGCATCGATTTTACAAGTCGTCGAAGAGTAGAGGAGAGAAAGGTGTAAACTTTTTCTCTCAGAACTTCACGAAAACTTGTATTCCGGCTCAAAACAACGGGATACATCGTTTTAGATCGAAACTAGCAAGATTTACGAGCATCAATTTTACAAGTCGTCGAAGAGTAGAAGAGAATGGTGTAAAATTTTTCTCTCAGGACTGCGCTAAATCTTGTATTCCGGCTCAAAACAACCGGATACATCGTTTTAGATCGAAACTAGCAAAATTCACGAGCATCGATTTTACAAGTCGTCGAAGAGTAGACGAGAGAAAGGTGTAAACTTTTTCTCTCAGAACTGCGCGAAAACTTGTATTCCGGCTCAAAACAACGGGATACATCGTTTTAGATCGAAACTAGCAAAACTCACGAGCATCGATTTTACAAGTTGTCGAAGAGTAGACGAGAGATAGGTGTAAACGTCTTCTCTCACAACTGCGCGAAAATTTGTATTCCGGCTCAAAACAACGGGATACATCGTTTCAGATAGAAACTAGCAATATTCACGAGCATCGATTTTACAAGTCGTCGAAGAGTAGAGGAGAGAAAGGTGTAAACTTTTTCTCTCAGAACTTCACGAAAACTTGTATTCCGGCTCAAAACAACGGGATACATGGTTTTAGATCGAAACTAGCAAGATTCACGAGCATTGATATTACAAGTCGTCGAAGAGTAGACGAGAAAAAGGTGTAAACTTTTTCTCTCAGAACTGCGCGAAAGTTTGTATTCCGGCTCAAAACAACGGGATACATCGTTTTAGATAGAAACTAGCAATATTCACGAGCATCGATTTTACAAGTCGTCGAAGAGTAGATGAGAGAAAGGTGTAAACTTTTTCTCTCAGAACTGCGCGAAAACTTGTATTCCGGCTCAAAACAACGGGATACATCGTTTTCGATCGAAACTAGCAAGATTCACGAGTATCGATTTTACAAATCCTCGAAGAGTAGACGAGAGAAAGGTGTAAACTTTTTCTCTCAGAACTTCACGAAAACTTGTATTCCGGCTCAAAACAACGGGATACATGGTTTTAGATTGAAACTAACAAGATTCACGAGCATCGATTTTACAAGTCGTCGAAGAGTAGAGGAGAGAAAGGTGTAAACGTCTTCTCTCAGAACTTCACAAAAACTTGTATTCCGGCTCCAAACAACGGGATACATGGTTTTAGATCGAAACTAGCAAGATTCACGAGCATCAATTTTACAAGTCGTCGAAGAGTAGAAGAGAATGGTGTAAAATTTTTCTCTCAGGACTGCGCTAAATCTTGTATTCCGGCTCAAAACAACCGGATACATCGTTTTAGATCGAAACTAGCGAAATTCACGAGCATCGATTTTACAAGTCGTCGAAGAGTAGACGAGAGAAAGGTGTAAACTTTTTCTCTCAGAACTGCGCGAAAACTTGTATTCCGGCTCAAAACAACGGGATACATCGTTTTAGATCGAAACTAGCAAAACTCACGAGCATCGATTTTACAAGTTGTCGAAGAGTAGACGAGAGATAGGTGTAAACGTCTTCTCTCACAACTGCGCGAAAATTTGTATTCCGGCTCAAAACAACGGGATACATCGTTTCAGATAGAAACTAGCAATATTCACGAGCATCGATTTTACAAGTCGTCGAAGAGTAGAGGAGAGAAAGGTGTAAACTTTTTCTCTCAGAACATCACGAAAACTTGTATTCCGGCTCAAAACAACGGGATACATGGTTTTAGATCGAAACTAGCAAGATTCACGAGCATTGATTTTACAAGTCGTCGAAGAGTAGACGAGAAAAAGGTGTAAACTTTTTCTCTCAGAACTGCACGAAAGTTTGTATTCCGGCTCAAAACAACGGGATACATCGTTTTAGATAGAAACTAGCAATATTCACGAGCATCGATTTTACAAGTCGTCGAAGAGTAGATGAGAGAAAGGTGTAAACTTTTTCTCTCAGAACTGCGCGAAAACTTGTATTCCGGCTCAAAACAACGGGATACATCGTTTTAGATCGAAACTAGCAAGATTCACGAGTATCGATTTCACAAATCCTCGAAGAGTAGACGAGAGAAAGGTGTAAACTTTTTCTCTCAGAACTTCACGAAAACTTGTATTCCGGCTCAAAACAACGGGATACATGGTTTTAGATTGAAACTAACAAGATTCACGAGCATCGATTTTACAAGTCGTCGAAGAGTAGAGGAGAGAAAGGTGTAAACGTCTTCTCTCAGAACTTCACAAAAACTTGTATTCCGGCTCCAAACAACGGGATACATGGTTTTAGATCGAAACTAGCAAGATTCACGAGCATCGATTTTACAAGTCGTCGAAGAGTAGAGGAGAGAAAGGTGTAAACTTTTTCTCTCAGAACTTCACGAAAACTTGTATTCCGGCTCAAAACACCGGGATACATGGTTTTAGATCGAAACTAGCAAGATTCATGAGCATCGATTTTACAAGTCGTCCAAGAGTAGAGGAGAGAAAGGTGTAAACTTTTTCTCTCAGAACTGCGCGAAAACTTGTATTCCGGCTCAAAACAACGGGATACATGGTTTTAGATCGAAACTAACAACATTCACGAGCATCGATTTTACAAGTCGTCCAAGAGTAGACGAGAGAAAGGTGTAAACTTTTTCTCTCAGAACTTCACGAAAACTTGTATTCCGGCTCAAAACAACGGAATACATGGTTTTAGATTGAAACTAACAAGATTCACGAGCATCGATTTTACAAGTCGTCGAAGAGTAGAGGAGAGAAAGGTGTAAACGTCTTCTCTCAGAACTTCACAAAAACTTGTATTCCGGCTCCAAACAACGGGATACATGGTTTTAGATCGAAACTAGCAAGATTCACGAGCATCGATTTTACAAGTCGTCGAAGAGTAGAGGAGAGAAAGGTGTAAACTTTTTCTCTCAGAACTTGACGAAAACTTGTATTCCGGCTCAAAACACCGGGATACATGGTTTTAGATCGAAACTAGCAAGATTCATGAGCATCGATTTTACAAGTCGTCCAAGAGTAGAGGAGAGAAAGGTGTAAACTTTTTCTCTCAGAACTGCGCGAAAACTTGTATTCCGGCTCAAAACAACGGGATACATGGTTTTAGATCGAAACTAACAACATTCACGAGCATCGATTTTACAAGTCGTCCAAGAGTAGACGAGAGAAAGGTGTAAACTTTTTCTCTCAGAACTTCACGAAAACTGGTATTCCGGCTCAAAACAACGGGATACATGGTTTTAGATCGAAACTAACAAGATTCACGAGCATCGATTTTACAATCGTCGAAGAGTAGAGGAGAGAAAGGTGTAAACTTTTTCTCTCAGAACTTCTCGAAAACTTGTATTCCGGCTCAAAACAACGGGATACATGGTTTTAGATCGAAACTAACAAGATTCACGAGCATCGATTTTACAAGTCGTCGAAGAGTAGAGGAGAGAAAGGTGTAAACTTTTTCTCTCAGAACTTCACGAAAACTTGTATTCCGGCTCAAAACAACAGGATACATGGTTTTAGATCGAAACTAACAAGATTCACGAGCATCAATTTTACAAGTCGTCGAAGAGTAGAAGAGAATGGTGTAAAATTTTTCTCTCAGGACTGCGCTAAATCTTGTATTCCGGCTCAAAACAACCGGATACATCGTTTTAGATCGAAACTAGCAAAATTCACGAGCATCGATTTTACAAGTCGTCGAAGAGTAGACGAGAGAAAGGTGTAAACTTTTTCTCTCAGAACTGCGCGAAAACTTGTATTCCGGCTCAAAACAACGGGATACATCGTTTTAGATCGAAACTAGCAAAACTCACGAGCATCGATTTTACAAGTTGTCGAAGAGTAGACGAGAGATAGGTGTAAACTTTTTCTCTCAGAACTGCGCGAAAACTTGTATTCCGGCTCAAAACAACGGGATACATCGTTTTAGATCAAAACTAGCAAGATTCACGAGTATCGATTTTACAAATCCTCGAAGAGTAGACGAGAAAAAGGTGTAAACTTTTTCTCTCAGAACTGCGCGAAAATTTGTATTCCGGCTCAAAACAACGGGATACATCGTTTTAGATAGAAACTAGCAATATTCACGAGCATCGATTTTACAAGTCGTCGAAGAGCAGATGAGAAAAAGGTGTAAACTTTTTCTCTCAGAACTGCGCGAAAACTTGTATTCCGGCTCAAAACAACGGGATACATCGTTTTAGATCGAAACTAGCAAGATTCACGAGTATCGATTTTACAAATCCTCGAAGAGTAGACGAGAGAAAGGTGTAAACTTTTTCTCTCAGAACTGCGCGAAAACTTGTATTCCGGCTCAAAACAACGGGATACAAGGTTTTAGATCGAAACTAGCAAGATTCACGAGCATCGATTTTACAAGTCGTCGAAGATTAGAGGAGAGAAAGGTGTAAACTTTTTCTCTCAGATCTTCACGAAAACTTGTATTCCGGCTCAGAACAACGGGATACATGGTTTTAGATCGAAACTAGCAAGATTCATGAGCATCGATTTTACAAGTCGTCCAAGAGTAGACGAGAGAAAGGTGTAAACTTTTTCTCTCAGAACTGCGCAAAAACTTGTATTCCGGCTCAAAACAACGGGATACATGGTTTTAGATCGAAACTAACAACATTCACGAGCATCGATTTTAAAAGTCGTCCAAGAGTAGACGAGAGAAAGGTGTAAACTTTTTCTCTCAGAACTTCACGAAATCTTGTATTCCGGCTCAAAACAACGGGATACATGGTTTAAGATCGAAACTAACAAGATTCACGAGCATCGATTTTACAAGTCGTCGAAGAGTAGAAGAGAGAAAGGTGTAAACTTTTTCTCTCAGAACTTCACGAAAACTTGTATTCCGGCTCAAAAAACAGGATACATGGTTTTAGATCGAAACTAACAAGATTCACGAGCATTGATTTTACAAGTCGTCGAAGAGTAGAGGAGAGAAAGGTGTAAACTTTTTCTCTCAGAACTTCACAAAAACTTGTATTCCGGCTCAAAACAACGGGATACATGGTTTTAGATCGAAACTAGCAAGATTCACGAGCATCGATTTTACAAGTCGTCCAAGAGTAGACGAGAGAAAGGTGTAAACTTTTTCTCTCAGAACTTCACGAAAACTTGTATTCCGTCTCAAAACAACGGGATACATGGTTTTAGATGGAAACTAACAAGATTCACGAGCATCGATTTTACAAGTCGTCCAAGAGTAGACGAGAGAAAGGTGTAAACTTTTTCTCTCAGAACTTCACGAAAACTTGTATTCCGGCTCAAAACAACGGGATACATGGTTTTAGATCGAAACTAACAAGATTCACGAGCATCGATTTTACAAGTCGTCGAAGAGTAGAGGAGAGAAAGGTGTAAACGTCTTCTCTCACAACTGCGCGAAAATTTGTATTCCGGCTCAAAACAACGGGATACATCGTTTCAGATAGAAACTAGCAATATTCACGAGCATCGATTTTACAAGTCGTCGAAGAGTAGAGGAGAGAAAGGTGTAAACTTTTTCTCTCAGAACATCACGAAAACTTGTATTCCGGCTCAAAACAACGGGATACATGGTTTTAGATCGAAACTAGCAAGATTCACGAGCATTGATTTTACAAGTCGTCGAAGAGTAGACGAGAAAAAGGTGTAAACTTTTTCTCTCAGAACTGCGCGAAAATTTGTATTCCGGCTCAAAACAACGGGATACATCGTTTTAGATAGAAACTAGCAATATTCACGAGCATCGATTTTACAAGTCGTCGAAGAGTAGATGAGAGAAAGGTTTAAACTTTTTCTCTCAGAACTGCGCGAAAACTTGTATTCCGGCTCAAAACAACGGGATACATCGTTTTAGATCGAAACTAGCAAGATTCACGAGTATCGATTTTACAAATCCTCGAAGAGTAGACGAGAGAAAGGTGTAAACTTTTTCTCTCAGAACTTCACGAAAACTTGTATTCCGGCTCAAAACAACGGGATACATGGTTTTAGATTGAAACTAACAAGATTCACGAGCATCGATTTTACAAGTCGTCGAAGAGTAGAGGAGAGAAAGGTGTAAACGTCTTCTCTCAGAACTTCACAAAAACTTGTATTCCGGCTCCAAACAACGGGATACATGGTTTTAGATCGAAACTAGCAAGATTCACGAGCATCGATTTTACAAGTCGTCGAAGAGTAGAGGAGAGAAAGGTGTAAACTTTTTCTCTCAGAACTTCACGAAAACTTGTATTCCGGCTCAAAACACCGGGATACATGGTTTTAGATCGAAACTAGCAAGATTCATGAGCATCGATTTTACAAGTCGTCCAAGAGTAGAGGAGAGAAAGGTGTAAACTTTTTCTCTCAGAACTGCGCGAAAACTTGTATTCCGGCTCAAAACAACGGGATACATGGTTTTAGATCGAAACTAACAACATTCAAGAGCATCGATTTTACAAGTCGTCCAAGAGTAGACGAGAGAAAGCTGTAAACTTTTTCTCTCAGAACTTCACGAAAACTTGTATTCCGGCTCAAAACAACGGGATACATGGTTTTAGATCGAAACTAACAAGATTCACGAGCATCGATTTTACAAGTCGTCGAAGAGTAGAGGAGAGAAAGGTGTAAACTTTTTCTCTCAGAACTTCACGAAAACTTGTATTCCGGCTCAAAACAACGGGATACATGGTTTTAGATCGAAACTAGCAAGATTCACGAGTATCGATTTTACAAGTCGTCCAAGAGTAGACGAGAGAAAGGTGTAAACTTTTTCTCTCAGAACTGCGCGAAAACTTGTATTCCGGCTCAAAACAACGGGATACATGGTTTTAGATCGAAACTAACAAGATTCACGAGCATCGATTTTTCAAGTCGTCCAAGAGTAGACGAGAGAAAGGTGTAAACTTTTTCTCTCAGAACTTCACGAAAACTTGTATTCCGGCTCAAAACAACGGGATACATGGTTTTAGATCGAAACTAACAAGATTCACGAGCATCGATTTTACAAGTCGTCGAAGAGTAGAGGAGAGAAAGGTGTAAACTTTTTCTCTCAGAACTTCACGAAAACTTGTATTCCGGCTCAAAACAACGGGATACATCGTTTTAGATCGAAACTAGCAAGATTTACGAGCATCAATTTTACAAGTCGTCGAAGAGTAGAAGAGAATGGTGTAAAATTTTTCTCTCAGGACTGCGCTAAATCTTGTATTCCGGCTCAAAACAACCGGATACATCGTTTTAGATCGAAACTAGCAAAATTCACGAGCATCGATTTTACAAGTCGTCGAAGAGTAGACGAGAGAAAGGTGTAAACTTTTTCTCTCAGAACTGCGCGAAAACTTGTATTCCGGCTCAAAACAACGGGATACATCGTTTTAGATCGAAACTAGCAAAACTCACGAGCATCGATTTTACAAGTTGTCGAAGAGTAGACGAGAGATAGGTGTAAACGTCTTCTCTCACAACTGCGCGAAAATTTGTATTCCGGCTCAAAACAACGGGATACATCGTTTCAGATAGAAACTAGCAATATTCACGAGCATCGATTTTACAAGTCGTCGAAGAGTAGAGGAGAGAAAGGTGTAAACTTTTTCTCTCAGAACTTCACGAAAACTTGTATTCCGGCTCAAAACAACGGGATACATGGTTTTAGATCGAAACTAGCAAGATTCACGAGCATTGATTTTACAAGTCGTCGAAGAGTAGACGAGAAAAAGGTGTAAACTTTTTCTCTCAGAACTGCGCGAAAGTTTGTATTCCGGCTCAAAACAACGGGATACATCGTTTTAGATAGAAACTAGCAATATTCACGAGCATCGATTTTACAAGTCGTCGAAGAGTAGATGAGAGAAAGGTGTAAACTTTTTCTCTCAGAACTGCGCAAAAACTTGTATTCCGGCTCAAAACAACGGGATACATCGTTTTAGATCGAAACTAGCAAGATTCACGAGTATCGATTTTACAAATCCTCGAAGAGTAGACGAGAGAAAGGTGTAAACTTTTTCTCTCAGAACTTCACGAAAACTTGTATTCCGGCTCAAAACAACGGGATACATGGTTTTAGATTGAAACTAACAAGATTCACGAGCATCGATTTTACAAGTCGTCGAAGAGTAGAGGAGAGAAAGGTGTAAACGTCTTCTCTCAGAACTTCACAAAAACTTGTATTCCGGCTCCAAACAACGGGATACATGGTTTTAGATCGAAACTAGCACGATTCACGAGCATCAATTTTACAAGTCGTCGAAGAGTAGAAGAGAATGGTGTAAAATTTTTCTCTCAGGACTGCGCTAAATCTTGTATTCCGGCTCAAAACAACCGGATACATCGTTTTAGATCGAAACTAGCGAAATTCACGAGCATCGATTTTACAAGTCGTCGAAGAGTAGACGAGAGAAAGGTGTAAACTTTTTCTCTCAGAACTGCGCGAAAACTTGTATTCCGGCTCAAAACAACGGGATACATCGTTTTAGATCGAAACTAGCAAAACTCACGAGCATCGATTTTACAAGTTGTCGAAGAGTAGACGAGAGATAGGTGTAAACGTCTTCTCTCACAACTGCGCGAAAATTTGTATTCCGGCTCAAAACAACGGGATACATCGTTTCAGATAGAAACTAGCAATATTCACGAGCATCGATTTTACAAGTCGTCGAAGAGTAGAGGAGAGAAAGGTGTAAACTTTTTCTCTCAGAACATCACGAAAACTTGTATTCCGGCTCAAAACAACGGGATACATGGTTTTAGATCGAAACTAGCAAGATTCACGAGCATTGATTTTACAAGTCGTCGAAGAGTAGACGAGAAAAAGGTGTAAACTTTTTCTCTCAGAACTGCGCGAAAGTTTGTATTCCGGCTCAAAACAACGGGATACATCGTTTTAGATAGAAACTAGCAATATTCACGAGCATCGATTTTACAAGTCGTCGAAGAGTAGATGAGAGAAAGGTGTAAACTTTTTCTCTCAGAACTGCGCGAAAACTTGTATTCCGGCTCAAAACAACGGGATACATCGTTTTAGATCGAAACTAGCAAGATTCACGAGTATCGATTTCACAAATCCTCGAAGAGTAGACGAGAGAAAGGTGTAAACTTTTTCTCTCAGAACTTCACGAAAACTTGTATTCCGGCTCAAAACAACGGGATACATGGTTTTAGATTGAAACTAACAAGATTCACGAGCATCGATTTTACAAGTCGTCGAAGAGTAGAGGAGAGAAAGGTGTAAACGTCTTCTCTCAGAACTTCACAAAAACTTGTATTCCGGCTCCAAACAACGGGATACATGGTTTTAGATCGAAACTAGCAAGATTCACGAGCATCGATTTTACAAGTCGTCGAAGAGTAGAGGAGAGAAAGGTGTAAACTTTTTCTCTCAGAACTTCACGAAAACTTGTATTCCGGCTCAAAACACCGGGATACATGGTTTTAGATCGAAACTAGCAAGATTCATGAGCATCGATTTTACAAGTCGTCCAAGAGTAGAGGAGAGAAAGGTGTAAACTTTTTCTCTCAGAACTGCGCGAAAACTTGTATTCCGGCTCAAAACAACGGGATACATGGTTTTAGATCGAAACTAACAACATTCACGAGCATCGATTTTACAAGTCGTCCAAGAGTAGACGAGAGAAAGGTGTAAACTTTTTCTCTCAGAACTTCACGAAAACTTGTATTCCGGCTCAAAACAACGGGATACATGGTTTTAGATCGAAACTAACAAGATTCACGAGCATCGATTTTACAAGTCGTCGAAGAGTAGAGGAGAGAAAGGTGTAAACTTTTTCTCTCAGAACTTCACGAAAACTTGTATTCCGGCTCAAAACAACGGGATACATGGTTTTAGATCGAAACTAGCAAGATTCACGAGCATCGATTTTACAAGTCGTCCAAGAGTAGACGAGAGAAAGGTGTAAACTTTTTCTCTCAGAACTGCGCGAAAACTTGTATTCCGGCTCAAAACAACGGGATACATGGTTTTAGATCGAAACTAACAAGATTCACGAGCATCGATTTTTCAAGTCGTCCAAGAGTAGACGAGAGAAAGGTGTAAACTTTTTCTCTCAGAACTTCACGAAAACTTGTATTCCGGCTCAAAACAACGGGATACATGGTTTTAGATCGAAACTAACAAGATTCACGAGCATCAATTTTACAAGTCGTCGAAGAGTAGAAGAGAATGGTGTAAAATTTTTCTCTCAGGACTGCGCTAAATCTTGTATTCCGGCTCAAAACAACCGGATACATCGTTTTAGATCGAAACTAGCAAAATTCACGAGCATCGATTTTACAAGTCGTCGAAGAGTAGACGAGAGAAAGGTGTAAACTTTTTCTCTCAGAACTGCGCGAAAACTTGTATTCCGGCTCATAACAACGGGATACATCGTTTTAGATCGAAACTAGCAAAACTCACGAGCATCGATTTTACAAGTTGTCGAAGAGTAGACGAGAGATAGGTGTAAACTTTTTCTCTCAGAACTGCGCGAAAACTTGTATTCCGGCTCAAAACAACGGGATACATCGTTTTAGATCAAAACTAGCAAGATTCACGAGTATCGATTTTACAAATCCTCGAAGAGTAGACGAGAAAAAGGTGTAAACTTTTTCTCTCTGAACTGCGCGAAAATTTGTATTCCGGCTCAAAACAACGGGATACATCGTTTTAGATAGAAACTAGCAATATTCACGAGCATCGATTTTACAAGTCGTCGAAGAGTAGATGAGAGAAAGGTGTAAACTTTTTCTCTCAGAACTGCGCGAAAACTTGTATTCCGGCTCAAAACAACGGGATACATCGTTTTAGATCGAAACTAGCAAGATTCACGAGTATCGATTTTACAAATCCTCGAAGAGTAGACGAGAGAAAGGTGTAAACTTTTTCTCTCAGAACTGCGCGAAAACTTGTATTCCGGCTCAAAACAACGGGATACAAGGTTTTAGATCGAAACTAGCAAGATTCACGAGCATCGATTTTACAAGTCGTCGAAGATTAGAGGAGAGAAAGGTGTAAACGTTTTCTCTCAGAAATGCGCGAAAACTTGTATTCCGGCTCAAAACAACGGGATACATGGTTTTAGATCGAAACTACCAAGATTCACGAGCATCGATTTTACAAGTCGTCCAAGAGTAGACGAGAGAAAGGTGTAAACTTTTTCTCTCAGAACTTCACGAAAACTTGTATTCCGGCTCAAAACAACGGGATACATGATTTTAGATCGAAACTAACAAGATTCACGAGCATCGATTTTACAAGTCGTCGAAGAGTAGAGGAGAGAAAGGTGTAAACTTTTTCTCTCAGGACTGCGCTAAATCTTGTATTCCGGCTCAAAACAACCGGATACATCGTTTTAGATCGAAACTAGCAAAATTCACGAGCATCAATTTTACAAGTCGTCGAAGAGTAGACGAGAGAAAGGTGTAAACTTTTTCTCTCAGAACTGCGCGAAAACTTGTATTCCGGCTCAAAACAACGGGATACATCGTTTTAGATCGAAACTAGCAAAACTCACGAGCATCGATTTTACAAATCCTCGAAGAGTAGACGAGAAAAAGGTGTAAACTTTTTCTCTCTGAACTGCGCGAAAATTTGTATTCCGGCTCAAAACAACGGGATACATCGTTTTAGATAGAAACTAGCAATATTCACGAGCATCGATTTTACAAGTCGTCGAAGAGTAGATGAGAGAAAGGTGTAAACTTTTTCTCTCAGAACTGCGCGAAAACTTGTATTCCGGCTCAAAACAACGGGATACATCGTTTTAGATCGAAACTAGCAAGATTCACGAGTATCGATTTTACAAATCCTCGAAGAGTAGACGAGAGAAAGGTGTAAACTTTTTCTCTCAGAACTGCGCGAAAACTTGTATTCCGGCTCAAAACAACGGGATACAAGGTTTTAGATCGAAACTAGCAAGATTCACGAGCATCGATTTTACAAGTCGTCGAAGATTAGAGGAGAGAAAGGTGTAAACTTTTTCTCTCAGATCTTCACGAAAACTTGTATTCCGGCTCAAAACAACGGGATACATGGTTTTAGATCGAAACTAGCAAGATTCATGAGCATCGATTTTACAAGTCGTCCAAGAGTAGACGAGAGAAAGGTGTAAACTTTTTCTCTCAGAACTGCGCAAAAACTTGTATTCCGGCTCAAAACAACGGGATACATGGTTTTAGATCGAAACTAACAACATTCACGAGCATCGATTTTAAAAGTCGTCCAAGAGTAGACGAGAGAAAGGTGTAAACTTTTTCTCTCAGAACTTCACGAAAACTTGTATCCGGCTCAAAACAACGGGATACATGGTTTTAGATCGAAACTAGCAAGATTCACGAGCATCGATTTTACAAGTCGTCCAAGAGTAGACGAGAGAAAGGTGTAAACGTTTTCTCTCAGAAATGCGCGAAAACTTGTATTCCGGCTCAAAACAACGGGATACATGGTTTTAGATCGAAACTACCAAGATTCACGAGCATCGATTTTACAAGTCGTCCAAGAGTAGACGAGAGAAAGGTGTAAACTTTTTCTCTCAGAACTTCACGAAAACTTGTATTCCGGCTCAAAACAACGGGATACATGATTTTAGATCGAAACTAACAAGATTCACGAGCATCGATTTTACAAGTCGTCGAAGAGTAGAGGAGAGAAAGGTGTAAACTTTTTCTCTCAGAACTTCACGAAAACTTGTATTCCGGCTCAAAACAACGGGATACATGGTTTTAGATCGAAACTAACAAGATTCACGAGCATCAATTTTACAAGTCGTCGAAGAGTAGAAAAGAATGGTGTAAAATGTTTCTCTCAGGACTGCGCTAAATCTTGTATTCCGGCTCAAAACAACCGGATACATCGTTTTAGATCGAAACTAGCAAAATTCACGAGCATCAATTTTACAAGTCGTCGAAGAGTAGACGAGAGAAAGGTGTAAACTTTTTCTCTCAGAACTGCGCGAAAACTTGTATTCCAGCTCAAAACAACGGGATACATCGTTTTAGATCGAAACTAGCAAGATTCACGAGTATCAATTTTACAAATCCTCGAAGAGTAGACGAGAAAAAGGTGTAAACTTTTTCTCTCAGAACTGCGCGAAAACTTGTATTCCGGCTCAAAACAACGGGATACATCGTTTTAGATCGAAACTAGCAAGATTCACGAGTATCGATTTTACAAATCCTCGAAGAGTAGACGAGAGAAAGGTGTAAACTTTTTCTCTCAGAACTGCGCGAAAACTTGTATTCCGGCTCAAAACAACGGGATACAAGGTTTTAGATCGAAACTAGCAAGATTCACGAGCATCGATTTTACAAGTCGTCGAAGATTAGAGGAGAGAAAGGTGTAAACTTTTTCTCTCAGATCTTCACGAAAACTTGTATTCCGGCTCAAAAGAACGGGATACATGGTTTTAGATCGAAACTAGCAAGATTCATGAGCATCGATTTTACAAGTCGTCCAAGAGTAGACGAGAGAAAGGTGTAAACTTTTTCTCTCAGAACTGCGCAAAAACTTGTATTCCGGCTCAAAACAACGGGATACATGGTTTTAGATCGAAACTAACAACATTCACGAGCATCGATTTTAAAAGTCGTCGAAGAGTAGAGGAGAGAAAGGTGTAAACTTTTTCTCTCAGAACTTCAAGAAAACTTGTATTCCGGCTCAAAACAACGGGATACATGGTTTTAGATCGAAACTAGCAAGATTCACGAGCATCGATTTCACAAGTCGTCGAAGAGTAGAGGAGAGAAAGGTGTAAACATTTTCTCTCAGAACATCACGAAAACTTGTATTCCGGCTCAAAACAACGGGATACATGGTTTTAGATCGAAACTAGGAAGATTCACGAGCATCGATTTTACAAGTCGTCCAAGAGTAGACGAGAGAAAGGTGTAAACTTTTTCTCTCAGAACTGCGCGAAAACTTGTATTCCGGCTAAAAACAACGGGATACATGGTTTTAGATCGAAACTAACAAGATTCCCGAGCATCGATTTTACAAGTCGTCCAAGAGTAGACGAGAGAAAGGTGTAAACCTTTTCTCTCAGAACTTCACGAAAACTTGTATTCCGGCTCAAAACAACGGGATACATGGTTTTAGATCGAAACTAACAAGATTCACGAGCATCGATTTTACAAGTCGTCGAAGAGTAGAGGAGAGAAAGGTGTAAACTCTTTCTCTCAGAACTTCACGAAAACTTGTATTCCGGCTCAAAACAACGGTATACATGGTTTTAGATCGAAAGTAACAAGATTCACGAGCATCAATTTTACAAGTCGTCGAAGAGTAGAAGAGAATGGTGTAAAATTTTTCTCTCAGGACTGCGCTAAATCTTGTATTCCGGCTCAAAACAACCGGATACATCGTTTTAGATCGAAACTAGCAAAATTCACGAGCATCGATTTTACAAGTCGTCGAAGAGTAGACGAGAGAAAGGTGTAAACTTTTTCTCTCAGAACTGCGCGAAAACTTGTATTCCGGCTCAAAACAACGGGATACATCGTTTTAGATCGAAACTAGCAAAACTCACGAGCATCGATTTTACAAGTTGTCGAAGAGTAGAAGATAGAAAGGTGTAAACTTTTTCTCTCAGAACTGCGCGAAAACTTGTATTCCGGCTCAAAACAACGGGATACATCGTATTAGATCGAAACTAACAAGATTCACGAGCATCGATTTTACAAGTCGTCCAAGAGTAGACGAGAGAAAGGTGTAAACTTTTTCTCTCAGAACTTCACGAAAACTTGTATTCCGGCTCAAAACAACGGGATACATGGTTTTAGATCGAAACTAGCAAAATTCACGAGCATCGATTTTACAAGTCGTCGAATAGTAGACGAGAGAAAGGTGTAAACTTTTTCTCTCAGAACTGCGCGAAAACTTGTATTCCGGCTCAAAACAACGGGATACATCGTTTTAGATAGAAACTAGCAATATTCACGAGCATCGATTTTACAAGTCGTCGAAGAGTAGACGAGAGAAAGGTGTAAACTTTTTCTCTCAGAACTGCGCGAAAATTTGTATTCCGGCTCAAAACAACGGGATACATCGTTTCAGATAGAAACTAGCAATATTCACGAGCATCGATTTTACAAGTCGTCGAAGAGTAGAGGAAAGAAAGGTGTAAACTTTTTCTCTCAGAACTTCACGAAAACTTGTATTCCGGCTCAAAACAACGGGATACATGGTTTTAGATCGAAACTAGCAAGATTCACGAGCATCGATTTTACAAGTCGTCGAAGAGTAGAGGAGAGAAAGGTGTAAACTGTTTCTCTCAGGACTTTACGAAAACTTGTATTCCGGCTCAACCCAACGGGATACATGGTTTTAGATCGAAACTAGCAAGATTCACGAGCATCGATTTTACAAGTTGTCCAAGAGTAGACGAAAGAAAGGTGTAGACTTTTTCTCTCAGAACTGCGCGAAAACTTGTATTCCGGCTCAAAACAACGGAATACATGGTTTTAGATCGAAACTAACAAGATTCACGAGCATCGATTTTACAAGTCGTCCAAGAGTAGACGAGAGAAAGGTGTAAACTTTTTCTCTCAGAACTTCACAAAAACTTGTTTTCCGGCTCAAAACAACGGGATACATGGTTTTAGATCGAAACTAACAAAATTTACGAGTATCGATTTTACAAGTCGTCGAAGAGTAGAGGAGAGAAAGGTGTAAACTTTTTCTCTCAGAACTTCACGAAAACTTGTATTCCGGCTCAAAACAACGGGATACATCGTTTTAGATCGAAACTAACAAGATTCACGAGCATCAATTTTACAAGTCGTCGAAGAGTTGAAGAGAAAGGTGTAAACTTTTTCTCTCAGATCTTCACGAAAACTTGTATTCCGGCTCAAAAGAACGGGATACATGGTTTTAGATCGAAACTAGCAAGATTCATGAGCATCGATTTTACAAGTCGTCCAAGAGTAGACGAGAGAAAGGTGTAAACTTTTTCTCTCAGAACTGCGCAAAAACTTGTATTCCGGCTCAAAACAACGGGATACATGGTTTTAGATCGAAACTAACAACATTCACGAGCATCGATTTTAAAAGTCGTCGAAGAGTAGAGGAGAGAAAGGTGTAAACTTTTTCTCTCAGAACTTCAAGAAAACTTGTATTCCGGCTCAAAACAACGGGATACATGGTTTTAGATCGAAACTAGCAAGATTCACGAGCATCGATTTCACAAGTCGTCGAAGAGTAGAGGAGAGAAAGGTGTAAACATTTTCTCTCAGAACATCACGAAAACTTGTATTCCGGCTCAAAACAACGGGATACATGGTTTTAGATCGAAACTAGGAAGATTCACGAGCATCGATTTTACAAGTCGTCCAAGAGTAGACGAGAGAAAGGTGTAAACTTTTTCTCTCAGAACTGCGCGAAAACTTGTATTCCGGCTAAAAACAACGGGATACATGGTTTTAGATCGAAACTAACAAGATTCCCGAGCATCGATTTTACAAGTCGTCCAAGAGTAGACGAGAGAAAGGTGTAAACCTTTTCTCTCAGAACTTCACGAAAACTTGTATTCCGGCTCAAAACAACGGGATACATGGTTTTAGATCGAAACTAACAAGATTCACGAGCATCGATTTTACAAGTCGTCGAAGAGTAGAGGAGAGAAAGGTGTAAACTCTTTCTCTCAGAACTTCACGAAAACTTGTATTCCGGCTCAAAACAACGGTATACATGGTTTTAGATCGAAAGTAACAAGATTCACGAGCATCAATTTTACAAGTCGTCGAAGAGTAGAAGAGAATGGTGTAAAATTTTTCTCTCAGGACTGCGCTAAATCTTGTATTCCGGCTCAAAACAACCGGATACATCGTTTTAGATCGAAACTAGCAAAATTCACGAGCATCGATTTTACAAGTCGTCGAAGAGTAGACGAGAGAAAGGTGTAAACTTTTTCTCTCAGAACTGCGCGAAAACTTGTATTCCGGCTCAAAACAACGGGATACATCGTTTTAGATCGAAACTAGCAAAACTCACGAGCATCGATTTTACAAGTTGTCGAAGAGTAGAAGATAGAAAGGTGTAAACTTTTTCTCTCAGAACTGCGCGAAAACTTGTATTCCGGCTCAAAACAACGGGATACATCGTATTAGATCGAAACTAACAAGATTCACGAGCATCGATTTTACAAGTCGTCCAAGAGTAGACGAGAGAAAGGTGTAAACTTTTTCTCTCAGAACTTCACGAAAACTTGTATTCCGGCTCAAAACAACGGGATACATGGTTTTAGATCGAAACTAGCAAAATTCACGAGCATCGATTTTACAAGTCGTCGAATAGTAGACGAGAGAAAGGTGTAAACTTTTTCTCTCAGAACTGCGCGAAAACTTGTATTCCGGCTCAAAACAACGGGATACATCGTTTTAGATAGAAACTAGCAATATTCACGAGCATCGATTTTACAAGTCGTCGAAGAGTAGACGAGAGAAAGGTGTAAACTTTTTCTCTCAGAACTGCGCGAAAATTTGTATTCCGGCTCAAAACAACGGGATACATCGTTTCAGATAGAAACTAGCAATATTCACGAGCATCGATTTTACAAGTCGTCGAAGAGTAGAGGAAAGAAAGGTGTAAACTTTTTCTCTCAGAACTTCACGAAAACTTGTATTCCGGCTCAAAACAACGGGATACATGGTTTTAGATCGAAACTAGCAAGATTCACGAGCATCGATTTTACAAGTCGTCGAAGAGTAGAGGAGAGAAAGGTGTAAACTGTTTCTCTCAGGACTTTACGAAAACTTGTATTCCGGCTCAACCCAACGGGATACATGGTTTTAGATCCAAACTAGCAAGATTCACGAGCATCGATTTTACAAGTTGTCCAAGAGTAGACGAAAGAAAGGTGTAGACTTTTTCTCTCAGAACTGCGCGAAAACTTGTATTCCGGCTCAAAACAACGGAATACATGGTTTTAGATCGAAACTAACAAGATTCACGAGCATCGATTTTACAAGTCGTCCAAGAGTAGACGAGAGAAAGGTGTAAACTTTTTCTCTCAGAACTTCACAAAAACTTGTTTTCCGGCTCAAAACAACGGGATACATGGTTTTAGATCGAAACTAACAAAATTTACGAGTATCGATTTTACAAGTCGTCGAAGAGTAGAGGAGAGAAAGGTGTAAACTTTTTCTCTCAGAACTTCACGAAAACTTGTATTCCGGCTCAAAACAACGGGATACATCGTTTTAGATCGAAACTAACAAGATTCACGAGCATCAATTTTACAAGTCGTCGAAGAGTTGAAGAGAATGGTGTAAACTTTTTCTCTCAGGACTGCGCTAAATCTTGTATTCCGGCTCAAAACAACCGGATACATCGTTTTAGATCGAAACTAGCAAAATTCACGAGCATCGATTTTACAAGTCGTCGAAGAGTAGACGAGAGAAAGGTGTAAACTTTTTCTCTCAGAACTGCGCGAAAATTTGTATTCCGGCTCAAAACAACGGGATACATCGTTTCAGATAGAAACTAGCAATATTCACGAGCATCAATTTTACAAGTCGTCGAAGAGTAGAGGAGAGAAAGGTGTAAACTTTTTCTCTCAGAACTTCACGAAAACTTGTATTCCGTCTCAAAACAACGGGATACATGGTTTTAGATCGAAACTAGCAAGATTCACGAGCATCGATTTTACAAGTCGTCGAAGAGTAGAGGAGAGAAAGGTGTAAACTTTTTCTCTCAGAACTTCACGACAACTTGTATTCCGGCTCAAAACAACGGGATACATGGTTTTAGATCGAAAGTAACAAGATTCACGAGCATCAATTTTACAAGTCGTCGAAGAGTAGAAGAGAATGGTGTAAAATTTTTCTCTCAGGACTGCGCTAAATCTTGTATTCCGGCTCAAAACAACCGGATACATCGTTTTAGATCGAAACTAGCAAAATTCACGAGCATCGATTTTACAAGTCGTCGAAGAGTAGACGAGAGAAAGGTGTAAACTTTTTCTCTCAGAACTGCACGAAAACTTGTATTCCGGCTCAAAACAACGGGATACATCGTTTAAGATCGAAACTAGCAAAACTCACGAGCATCGATTTTACAAGTTGTCGAAGAGTAAACGAGAGAAAGGTGTGAACTTTTTCTCTCAGAACTGCGCGAAAACTTGTATTCCGGCTCAAAACAACGGGATACATGGTTTTAGATCGAAACTAACAAGATTCACGAGCATCGATTTTACAAGTCGTCGAAGAGTAGAGGAGAGAAAGGTGTAAACTTTTTCTCTCAGAACTTCACGAAAACTTGTATTCCGGCTCAAAACAACGGGATACATGGTTTTAGATCGAAACTAACAAGATTCACGAGCATCAATTTTACAAGTCGTCGAAGAGTAGAAAAGAATGGTGTAAAATTTTTCTCTCAGGACTGCGCTAAATCTTGTATTCCGGCTCAAAACAACCGGATACATCGTTTTAAATCGAAACTAGCAAAATTCACGAGCATCGATTTTACAAGTCGTCGAAGAGTAGACGAGAGAAAGGTGTAAACTTTTTCTCTCAGAACTGCGCGAAAACTTGTATTCCGGCTCAAAACAACGGGATACATCGTTTTAGATCGAAACTAGCAAAACTCACGAGCATCGATTTTACAAGTTGTCGAAGAGTAGACGAGAGATAGGTGTAAACTTTTTCTCTCAGAACTGCGCGAAAACTTGTATTCCAGCTCAAAACAACGGGATACATCGTTTTAGATCGAAACTAGCAAGATTCACGAGTATCGATTTTACAAATCCTCGAAGAGTAGACGAGAAAAAGGTGTAAACTTTTTCTCTCAGAACTGCGCGAAAATTTGTATTCCGGCTCAAAACAACGGGATACATCGTTTTAGATAGAAACTAGCAATATTCACGAGCATCGATTTTACAAGTCGTCGAAGAGTAGATGAGAGAAAGGTGTAAACTTTTTCTCTCAGAACTGCGCGAAAACTTGTATTCCGGCTCAAAACAACGCGATACATCGTTTTAGATCGAAACTAGCAAGATTCACGAGTATCGATTTTACAAATCCTCGAAGAGTAGACGAGAGAAAGGTGTAAACTTTTTCTCTCAGAACTGCGCGAAAACTTGTATTCCGGCTCAAAACAACGGGATACAAGGTTTTAGATCGAAACTAGCAAGATTCACGAGCATCGATTTTACAAGTCGTCGAAGATTAGAGGAGAGAAAGGTGTAAACTTTTTCTCTCAGATCTTCACGAAAACTTGTATTCCGGCTCAAAACAACGGGATACATGGTTTTAGATCGAAACTAGCAAGATTCATGAGCATCGATTTTACAAGTCGTCCAAGAGTAGACGAGAGAAAGGTGTAAACTTTTTCTCTCAGAACTGCGCAAAAACTTGTATTTCGGCTCAAAACAACGGGATACATGGTTTTAGATCGAAACTAACAACATTCACGAGCATCGATTTTAAAAGTCGTCGAAGAGTAGAGGAGAGAAAGGTGTAAACTTTTTCTCTCAGAACTTCAAGAAAACTTGTATTCCGGCTCAAAACAACGGGATACATGGTTTTAGATCGAAACTAGCAAGATTCACGAGCATCGATTTCACAAGTCGTCGAAGAGTAGAGGAGAGAAAGGTGTAAACATTTTCTCTCAGAACTTCACGAAAACTTGTATTCCGGCTCAAAACAACGGGATACATGGTTTTAGATCGAAACTAACAAGATTCCCGAGCATCGATTTTACAAGTCGTCCAAGAGTAGACGAGAGAAAGGTGTAAACCTTTTCTCTCAGAACTTCACGAAAACTTGTATTCCGGCTCAAAACAACGGGATACATGGTTTTAGATCGAAACTAACAAGATTCACGAGCATCGATTTTACAAGTCGTCGAAGAGTAGAGGAGAGAAAGGTGTAAACTTTTTCTCTCAGAACTTCACGAAAACTTGTATTCCGGCTCAAAACAACGGTATACATGGTTTTAGATCGAAAGTAACAAGATTCACGAGCATCAATTTTACAAGTCGTCGAAGAGTAGAAGAGAATGGTGTAAAATTTTTCTCTCAGGACTGCGCTAAATCTTGTATTCCGGCTCAAAACAACCGGATACATCGTTTTAGATCGAAACTAGCAAAATTCACGAGCATCGATTTTACAAGTCGTCGAAGAGTAGACGAGAGAAAGGTGTAAACTTTTTCTCTCAGAACTGCGCGAAAACTTGTATTCCGGCTCAAAACAACGGGATACATCGTTTTAGATCGAAACTAGCAAAACTCACGAGCATCGATTTTACAAGTTGTCGAAGAGTAGACGATAGAAAGGTGTAAACTTTTTCTCTCAGAACTGCGCGAAAACTTGTATTCCGGCTCAAAACAACGGGATACATCGTATTAGATCGAAACTAACAAGATTCACGAGCATCGATTTTACAAGTCGTCCAAGAGTAGACGAGAGAAAGGTGTAAACTTTTTCTCTCAGAACTTCACGAAAACTTGTATTCCGGCTCAAAACAACGGGATACATGGTTTTAGATCGAAACTAGCAAAATTCACGAGCATCGATTTTACAAGTCGTCGAAGAGTAGACGAGAGAAAGGTGTAAACTTTTTCTCTCAGAACTGCGCGAAAACTTGTATTCCGGCTCAAAACAACGGGATACATCGTTTTAGATAGAAACTAGCAATATTCACGAGCATCGATTTTACAAGTCGTCGAAGAGTAGACGAGAGAAAGGTGTAAACTTTTTCTCTCAGAACTGCGCGAAAATTTGTATTCCGGCTCAAAACAACGGGATACATCGTTTCAGATAGAAACTAGCAATATTCACGAGCATCGATTTTACAAGTCGTCGAAGAGTAGAGGAGAGAAAGGTGTAAACTTTTTCTCTCAGAACTTCACGAAAACTTGTATTCCGGCTCAAAACAACGGGATACATGGTTTTAGATCGAAACTAGCAAGATTCACGAGCATCGATTTTACAAGTCGTCGAAGAGTAGAGGAGAGAAAGGTGTAAACTTTTTCTCTCAGAACTTCACGAAAACTTGTATTCCGGCTCAACCCAACGGGATACATGGTTTTAGATCGAAACTAGCAAGATTCACGAGCATCGATTTTACAAGTCGTCCAAGAGTAGACAAGAGAAAGGTGTAAACTTTTTCTCTCAGAACTGCGCGAAAACTTGTATTCCGGCTCAAAACAACGGAATACATGGTTTTAGATCGAAACTAACAAGATTCACGAGCATCGATTTTACAAGTCGTCCAAGAGTAGACGAGAGAAAGGTGTAAACTTTTTCTCTCAGAACTTCACAAAAACTTGTATTCCGGCTCAAAACAATGGGATACATGGTTTTAGATCGAAACTAACAAGATTTACGAGTATCTATTTTACAAGTCGTCGAAGAGTAGAGGAGAGAAAGGTGTAAACTTTTTCTCTCAGAACTTCACGAAAACTTGTATTCCGTCTCAAAACAACGGGATACATCGTTTTAGATCGAAACTAACAAGATTCACGAGCATCAATTTTACAAGTCGTCGAAGAGTTGAAGAGAATGGTGTAAAATTTTTCTCTCAGGACTGCGCTAAATCTTGTATTCCGGCTCAAAACAACCGGATACATCGTTTTAGATCGAAACTAGCAAAATTCACGAGCATCGATTTTACAAGTCGTCGAAGAGTAGACGAGAGAAAGGTGTAAACTTTTTCTCTCAGAACTGCGCGAAAATTTGTATTCCGGCTCAAAACAACGGGATACATCGTTTCAGATAGAAACTAGCAATATTCACGAGCATCGATTTTACAAGTCGTCGAAGAGTAGAGGAGAGAAAGGTGTAAACTTTTTCTCTCAGAACTTCACGAAAACTTGTATTCCGTCTCAAAACAACGGGATACATGGTTTTAGATCGAAACTAGCAAGATTCACGAGCATCGATTTTACAAGTCGTCGAAGAGTAGAGGAGAGAAAGGTGTAAACTTTTTCTCTCAGAACTTCACGAAAACTTGTATTCCGGCTCAAAACAACGGGATACATGGTTTTAGATCGAAAGTAACAAGATTCACGAGCATCAATTTTACAAGTCGTCGAAGAGTAGAAGAGAATGGTGTAAACTTTTTCTCTCAGGACTGCGCTAAATCTTGTATTCCGGCTCAAAACAACCGGATACATCGTTTTAGATCGAAACTAGCAAAATTCACGAGCATCGATTTTACAAGTCGTCGAAGAGTAGACGAGAGAAAGGTGTAAACTTTTTCTCTCAGAACTGTACGAAAACTTGTATTCCGGCTCAAAACAACGGGATACATCGTTTTAGATCGAAACTAGCAAAACTCACGAGCATCGATTTTACAAGTTGTCGAAGAGTAAACGAGAGAAAGGTGTGAACTTTTTCTCTCAGAACTGCGCGAAAACTTGTATTCCGGCTCAAAACAACGGGATACATCGTTTTAGATCGAAACTAGCAAGATTCACGAGTATCGATTTTACAAATCCTCGAAGAGTAGACGAGAGAAAGGTGTAAACTTTTTCTCTCAGAACTGCGCGAAAACTTGTATTCCGGCTCAAAACAAAGGGATACATCGTTTTAGATAGAAACTAGCAATATTCACGAGCATCGATTTTACAAGTCGTCGAAGAGTAGACGAGAGAAAGGTGTAAACTTTTTCTCTCAGAACTGCGCGAAAATTTGTATTCCGGCTCAAAACAACGGGATACATCGTTTCAGATAGAAACTAGCAATATTCACGAGCATCGATTTTACAAGTCGTCGAAGAGTAGAGGAGAGAAAGGTGTAAACTTTTTCTCTCAGAACTTCACGAAAACTTGTATTCCGGCTCAAAACAACGGGATACATGGTTTTAGATCAAAAAAAGCAAGATTCACGAGCATCGATTTTACAAGTCGTCGAAGAGTAGAGGAGAGAAAGGTGTAAACTTTTTCTCTCAGAACTTCACGAAAACTTGTATTCCGGCTCAAAACAACGGGATACATGGTTTTAAATCGAAACTAGCAAGATTCACGAGCATCGATTTTACAAGTCGTCGAAGAGTAGAGGAGAGAAAGGTGTAAAATTTTTCTCTCAGAACTTCACGAAAACTTGTATTCCGGCTCAAAACAACAGGACACATGGTTTTAGATCGAAACTAGCAAGATTCACGAGCATCGATTTTACAAGTCGTCCAAGAGTAGACGAGAGAAAGGTGTAAACTTTTTCTCTCAGAACTGCGCGAAAACTTGTATTCCGGCTCAAAACAACGGAATACATGGTTTTAGATCGAAACTAACAAGATTCACGAGCATCGATTTTACAAGTCGTCCAAGAGTAGACGAGAGAAAGGTGTAAACTTTTTCTCTCAGAACTTCACGAAAACTTGTATTCCGGCTCAAAACAACGGGATACATGGTTTTAGATCGAAACTAACAAGATTCACGAGCATCGATTTTACAAGTCGTCGAAGAGTAGAGGAGAGAAAGGTGTAAACTTTTCTCTCAGAACTTCACGAAAACTTGTATTCCGGATCAAAACAACGGGATACATGGTTTTAGATCGAAAGTAACAAGATTCACGAGCATCAATTTTACAAGTCGTCGAAGAGTAGAAGAGAATGGTGTAAAATTTTTCTCTCAGGACTGCGCTAAATCTTGTATTCCGGCTCAAAACAACGGGATACATCGTTTTAGATCGAAACTAGCAAAATTCACGAGCATCGATTTTACAAGTCGTCGAAGAGTAGACGAGAGAAAGGTGTAAACTTTTTCTCTCAGAACTGCGCGAAAACTTGTATTCCGGCTCAAAACAACGGGATACATCGTATTAGATCGAAACTAACAAGATTCACGAGCATCGATTTTACAAGTTGTCCAAGTGTAGACGAGAGAAAGGTGTAAACTTTTTCTCTCAGAACTTCACGAAAACTTGTATTCCGGCTCAAAACAACGGGATACATGGTTTTAGATCGAAACTAGCAAAATTCACGAGCATCGATTTTACAAGTCGTCGAAGAGTGGACGAGAGAAAGGTGTAAACTTTTTCTCTCAGAACTGCGCGAAAACTTGTATTCCGGCTCAAAACAACGAGATACATCGTTTTAGATAGAAACTAGCAATATTCACGAGCATCGATTTTACAAGTCGTCGAAGAGTAGACGAGAGAAAGGTGTAAACTTTTTCTCTCAGAACTGCGCGAAAATTTGTATTCCGGCTCAAAACAACGGGATACATCGTTTCAGATAGAAACTAGCAATATTCACGAGCATCGATTTTACAAGTCGTCGAAGAGTAGAGGAGAGAAAGGTGTAAACTTTTTCTCTCAGAACTTCACGAAAACTTGTATTCCGGCTCAACAAAACGGGATACATGGTTTTAGATTGAAACTAGCAAGATTCACGAGCATCGATTTTACAAGTCGTCGAAGAGTAGAGGAGAGAAAGGTGTAAACTTTTTCTCTCAGAACTTCACAAAAACTTGTATTCCGGCTCAAAACAACTGGATACATGGTTTTGGATCGAAACTAACAAGATTTACGAGTATCGATTTTACAAGTCGTCGAAGAGTTGAAGAGAATGGTGTAAAATTTTTCTCTCAGGACTGCGCTAAATCTTGTATTCCGGCTCAAAACAACTGGATACATCGTTTTAGATCGAAACTAGCAAAATTCACGAGCATCGATTTTACAAGTCGTCGAAGAGTAGACGAGAGAAAGGTGTAAACTTTTTCTCTCAGAACTGCGCGAAAATTTGTATTCCGGCTCAAAACAACGGGATACATCGTTTCAGATAGAAACTAGCAATATTCACGAGCATCGATTTTACAAGTCGTTGAAGAGTAGAGGAGAGAAAGGTGTAAACTTTTTCTCTCAGAACTTCACGAAAACTTGTATTCTGTCTCAAAACAACGGGATACATGGTTTTAGATCGAAACTAGCAAGATTCACGAGCATCGATTTTACAAGTCGTCGAAGAGTAGAGGAGAGAAAGGTGTAAACTTTTTCTCTCAGAACTTCACGAAAACTTGTATTCCGGCTCAAAACAACGGGATACATGGTTTTAGATCAAAAAAAGCAAGATTCACGAGCATCGATTTTACAAGTCGTCGAAGAGTAGAGGAGAGAAAGGTGTAAACTTTTTCTCTCAGAACTTCACGAAAACTTGTATTCCGGCTCAAAACAACGGGATACATGGTTTTAAATCGAAACTAGCAAGATTCACGAGCATCGATTTTACAAGTCGTCGAAGAGTAGAGGAGAGAAAGGTGTAAAATTTTTCTCTCAGAACTTCACGAAAACTTGTATTCCGGCTCAAAACAACAGGACACATGGTTTTAGATCGAAACTAGCAAGATTCACGAGCATCGATTTTACAAGTCGTCCAAGAGTAGACGAGAGAAAGGTGTAAACTTTTTCTCTCAGAACTGCGCGAAAACTTGTATTCCGGCTCAAAACAACGGAATACATGGTTTTAGATCGAAACTAACAAGATTCACGAGCATCGATTTTACAAGTCGTCCAAGAGTAGACGAGAGAAAGGTGTAAACTTTTTCTCTCAGAACTTCACGAAAACTTGTATTCCGGCTCAAAACAACGGGATACATGGTTTTAGATCGAAACTAACAAGATTCACGAGCATCGATTTTACAAGTCGTCGAAGAGTAGAGGAGAGAAAGGTGTAAACTTTTCTCTCAGAACTTCACGAAAACTTGTATTCCGGATCAAAACAACGGGATACATGGTTTTAGATCGAAAGTAACAAGATTCACGAGCATCACTTTTACAAGTCGTCGAAGAGTAGAAGAGAATGGTGTAAAATTTTTCTCTCAGGACTGCGCTAAATCTTGTATTCCGGCTCAAAACAACGGGATACATCGTTTTAGATCGAAACTAGCAAAATTCACGAGCATCGATTTTACAAGTCGTCGAAGAGTAGACGAGAGAAAGGTGTAAACTTTTTCTCTCAGAACTGCGCGAAAACTTGTATTCCGGCTCAAAACAACGGGATACATCGTATTAGATCGAAACTAACAAGATTCACGAGCATCGATTTTACAAGTTGTCCAAGAGTAGACGAGAGAAAGGTGTAAACTTTTTCTCTCAGAACTTCACGAAAACTTGTATTCCGGCTCAAAACAACGGGATACATGGTTTTAGATCGAAACTAGCAAAATTCACGAGCATCGATTTTACAAGTCGTCGAAGAGTGGACGAGAGAAAGGTGTAAACTTTTTCTCTCAGAACTGCGCGAAAACTTGTATTCCGGCTCAAAACAACGAGATACATCGTTTTAGATAGAAACTAGCAATATTCACGAGCATCGATTTTACAAGTCGTCGAAGAGTAGACGAGAGAAAGGTGTAAACTTTTTCTCTCAGAACTGCGCGAAAATTTGTATTCCGGCTCAAAACAACGGGATACATCGTTTCAGATAGAAACTAGCAATATTCACGAGCATCGATTTTACAAGTCGTCGAAGAGTAGAGGAGAGAAAGGTGTAAACTTTTTCTCTCAGAACTTCACGAAAACTTGTATTCCGGCTCAACCCAACGGGATACATGGTTTTAGATTGAAACTAGCAAGATTCACGAGCATCGATTTTACAAGTCGTCCAAGAGTAGACGAGAGAAAGATGTAGACTTTTTCTCTCAGAACTGCGCGAAAACATGTATTCCGGCTCAAAACAACGGAATACATGGTTTTAGATCGAAACTAACAAGATTCACGAGCATCGATTTTACAAGTCGTCCAAGAGTAGACGAGAGAAAGGTGTAAACTTTTTCTCTCAGAACTTCACAAAAACTTGTATTCCGGCTCAAAACAACTGGATACATGGTTTTGGATCGAAACTAACAAGATTTACGAGTATCGATTTTACAAGTCGTCGAAGAGTTGAAGAGAATGGTGTAAAATTTTTCTCTCAGGACTGCGCTAAATCTTGTATTCCGGCTCAAAACAACTGGATACATCGTTTTAGATCGAAACTAGCAAAATTCACGAGCATCGATTTTACAAGTCGTCGAAGAGTAGACGAGAGAAAGGTGTAAACTTTTTCTCTCAGAACTGCGCGAAAATTTGTATTCCGGCTCAAAACAACGGGATACATCGTTTCAGATAGAAACTAGCAATATTCACGAGCATCGATTTTACAAGTCGTTGAAGAGTAGAGGAGAGAAAGGTGTAAACTTTTTCTCTCAGAACTTCACGAAAACTTGTATTCTGTCTCAAAACAACGGGATACATGGTTTTAGATCGAAACTAGCAAGATTCACGAGCATCGATTTTACAAGTCGTCGAAGAGTAGAGGAGAGAAAGGTGTAAACTTTTTCTCTCAGAACTTCACGAAAACTTGTATTCCGGCTCAAAACAACGGGATACATGGTTTTAGATCGAAAGTAACAAGATTCACGAGCATCAATTTTACAAGTCGTCGAAGAGTAGAAGAGAATGGTGTAAAATTTTTCTCTCAGGACTGCGCTAAATCTTGTATTCCGGCTCAAAACAACCGGATACATCGTTTTAGATCGAAACTAGCAAAATTCACGAGCATCGATTTTACAAGTCGTCGAAGAGTAGACGAGAGAAAGGTGTAAACTTTTTCTCTCAGAACTGCACGAAAACTTGTATTCCGGCTCAAAACAACGGGATACATCGTTTTAGATCGAAACTAGCAAAACTCACGAGCATCGATTTTACAAGTTGTCGAAGAGTAAACGAGAGAAAGGTGTGAACTTTTTCTCTCAGAACTGCGCGAAAACTTGTATTCCGGCTCAAAACAACGGGATACATGGTTTTAGATCGAAACTAACAAGATTCACGAGCATCGATTTTACAAGTCGTCGAAGAGTAGAGGAGAGAAAGGTGTAAACTTTTTCTCTCAGAACTTCACGAAAACTTGTATTCCGGCTCAAAACAACGGGATACATGGTTTTAGATCGAAACTAACAAGATTCACGAGCATCAATTTTACAAGTCGTCGAAGAGTAGAAAAGAATGGTGTAAAATTTTTCTCTCAGGACTGCGCTAAATCTTGTATTCCGGCTCAAAACAACCGGATACATCGTTTTAGATCGAAACTAGCAAAATTCACGAGCATCGATTTTAGAAGTCGTCGAAGAGTAGACGAGAGAAAGGTGTAAACTTTTTCTCTAAGAACTGCGCGAAAACTTGTATTCCGGCTCAAAACAACGGGATACATCGTTTTAGATCGAAACTAGCAAAACTCACGAGCATCGATTTTACAAGTTGTCGAAGAGTAGACGAGAGATAGGTGTAAACTTTTTCTCTCAGAACTGCGCGAAAACTTGTATTCCAGCTCAAAACAACGGGATACATCGTTTTAGATAGAAACTAGCAAGATTCACGAGTATCGATTTTACAAATCCTCGAAGAGTAGACGAGAAAAAGGTGTAAACTTTTTCTCTCAGAACTGCGCGAAAATTTGTATTCCGGCTCAAAACAACGGGATACATCGTTTTAGATAGAAACTAGCAATATTCACGAGCATCGATTTTACAAGTCGTCGAAGAGTAGATGAGAGAAAGGTGTAAACTTTTTCTCTCAGAACTGCGCGAAAACTTGTATTCCGGCTCAAAACAACGGGATACATCGTTTTAGATCGAAACTAGCAAGATTCACGAGTATCGATTTTACAAATCCTCGAAGAGTAGACGAGAGAAAGGTGTAAACTTTTTCTCTCAGAACTGCGCGAAAACTTGTATTCCGGCTCAAAACAACGGGATACAAGGTTTTAGATCGAAACTAGCAAGATTCACGAGCATCGATTTTACAAGTCGTCGAAGACTAGAGGAGAGAAAGGTGTAAACTTTTTCTCTCAGAACTTCACGAAAACTTGTATTCCGGCTCAAAACAACGGGATACATGGTTTTAGATCGAAACTAGCAAAATTCACGAGCATCGATTTTACAAGTCGTCGAAGAGTGGACGAGAGAAAGGTGTAAACTTTTTCTCTCAGAACTGCGCGAAAACTTGTATTCCGGCTCAAAACAACGGGATACATCGTTTTAGATAGAAACTAGCAATATTCACGAGCATCGATTTTACAAGTCGTCGAAGAGTAGACGAGAGAAAGGTGTAAACTTTTTCTCTCAGAACTGCGCGAAAATTTGTATTCCGGCTCAAAACAACGGGATACATCGTTTCAGATAGAAACTAGCAATATTCACGAGCATCGATTTTACAAGTCGTCGAAGAGTAGAGGAGAGAAAGGTGTAAACTTTTTCTCTCAGAACTTCACGAAAACTTGTATTCCGGCTCAAAACAACGGGATACATGGTTTTAGATCGAAACTAGCCAGATTCACGAGCATCGATTTTACAAGTCGTCGAAGAGTAGAGGAGAGAAAGGTGTAAACTTTTTCTCTCAGAACTTCACGAAAACTTGTATTCCGGCTCAACCCAACGGGATACATGGTTTTAGATCGAAACTAGCAAGATTCACGAGCATCGATTTTACAAGTCGTCCAAGAGTAGACGAGAGAAAGATGTAGACTTTTTCTCTCAGAACTGCGCGAAAACTTGTATTCCGGCTCAAAACAACGGAATACATGGTTTTAGATCGAAACTAACAAGATTCACGAGCATCGATTTTACAAGTCGTCCAAGAGTAGACGAGAGAAAGGTGTAAACTTTTTCTCTCAGAACTTCACAAAAACTTGTATTCCGGCTCAAAACAACGGGATACATGGTTTTAGATCGAAACTAACAAGATTTACGAGTATCGATTTTACAAGTCGTCGAAGAGTAGAGGAGAGAAAGGTGTAAACTTTTTCTCTCAGAACTTCACGAAAACTTGTATTCCGGCTCAAAACAACGGGATACATTGTTTTAGATCGAAACTAACAAGATTCACGAGCATCAATTTTACAAGTCGTCGAAGAGTTGAAGAGAATGGTGTAAAATTTTTCTCTCAGGACTGCGCTAAATCTTGTATTCCGGCTCAAAACAACCGGATACATCGTTTTAGATCGAAACTAGCAAAATTCACGAGCATCGATTTTACAAGTCGTCGAAGAGTAGACGAGAGAAAGGTGTAAACTTTTTCTCTCAGAACTGCGCGAAAATTTGTATTCCGGCTCAAAACAACGGGATACATCGTTTCAGATAGAAACTAGCAATATTCACGAGCATCGATTTTACAAGTCGTCGAAGAGTAGAGGAGAGAAAGGTGTAAACTTTTTCTCTCAGAACTTCACGAAAACTTGTATTCCGTCTCAAAACAACGGGATACATGGTTTTAGATCGAAACTAGCAAGATTCACGAGCATCGATTTTACAAGTCGTCGAAGAGTAGAGGAGAGAAAGGTGTAAACTTTTTCTCTCAGAACTTCACGAAAACTTGTATTCCGGCTCAAAACAACGGGATACATGGTTTTAGATCGAAAGTAACAAGATTCACGAGCATCAATTTTACAAGTCGTCGAAGAGTAGAAGAGAATGGTGTAAAATTTTTCTCTCAGGACTGCGCTGAATCTTGTATTCCGGCTCAAAACAACCGGATACATCGTTTTAGATCGAAACTAGCAAAATTCACGAGCATCGATTTTACAAGTCGTCGAAGAGTAGACGAGAGAAAGGTGTAAACTTTTTCTCTCAGAACTGCACGAAAACTTGTATTCCGGCTCAAAACAACGGGATACATCGTTTTAGATCGAAACTAGCAAAACTCACGAGCATCGATTTTACAAGTTGTCGAAGAGTAAACGAGAGAAAGGTGTGAACTTTTTCTCTCAGAACTGCGCGAAAACTTGTATTCCGGCTCAAAACAACGGGATACATGGTTTTAGATCGAAACTAACAAGATTCACGAGCATCGATTTTACAAGTCGTCGAAGAGTAGAGGAGAGAAAGGTGTAAACTTTTTCTCTCAGAACTTCACGAAAACTTGTATTCCGGCTCAAAACAACGGGATACATGGTTTTAGATCGAAACTAACAAGATTCACGAGCATCAATTTTACAAGTCGTCGAAGAGTAGAAAAGAATGGTGTAAAATTTTTCTCTCAGGACTGCGCTAAATCTTGTATTCCGGCTCAAAACAACCGGATACATCGTTTTAGATCGAAACTAGCAAAATTCACGACCATCGATTTTACAAGTCGTCGAAGAGTAGACGAGAGAAAGGTGTAAACTTTTTCTCTCAGAACTGCGCGAAAACTTGTATTCCGGCTCAAAACAACGGGATACATCGTTTTAGATCGAAACTAGCAAAACTCACGAGCATCGATTTTACAAGTTGTCGAAGAGTAGACGAGAGATAGGTGTAAACTTTTTCTCTCAAAACTGCGCGAAAACTTGTATTCCAGCTCAAAACAACGGGATACATCGTTTTAGATCGAAACTAGCAAGATTCACGAGTATCGATTTTACAAATCCTCGAAGAGTAGACGAGAAAAGGGTGTAAACTTTTTCTCTCAGAACTGCACGAAAATTTGTATTCCGGCTCAAAACAACGGGATACATCGTTTTAGATAGAAACTAGCAATATTCACGAGCATCGATTTTACAAGTCGTCGAAGAGTAGATGAGAGAAAGGTGTAAACTTTTTCTCTCAGAACTGCGCGAAAACTTGTATTCCGGCTCAAAACAACGGGATACATCGTTTTAGATCGAAACTAGCAAAATTCACGACCATCGATTTTACAAGTCGTCGAAGAGTAGACGAGAGAAAGGTGTAAACTTTTTCTCTCAGAACTGCGCGAAAACTTGTATTCCGGCTCAAAACAACGGGATACATCGTTTTAGATCGAAACTAGCAAAACTCACGAGCATCGATTTTACAAGTTGTCGAAGAGTAGACGAGAGATAGGTGTAAACTTTTTCTCTCAAAACTGCGCGAAAACTTGTATTCCAGCTCAAAACAACGGGATACATCGTTTTAGATCGAAACTAGCAAGATTCACGAGTATCGATTTTACAAATCCTCGAAGAGTAGACGAGAAAAGGGTGTAAACTTTTTCTCTCAGAACTGCACGAAAATTTGTATTCCGGCTCAAAACAACGGGATACATCGTTTTAGATAGAAACTAGCAATATTCACGAGCATCGATTTTACAAGTCGTCGAAGAGTAGATGAGAGAAAGGTGTAAACTTTTTCTCTCAGAACTGCGCGAAAACTTGTATTCCGGCTCAAAACAACGGGATACATCGTTTTAGATCGAAACTAGCAAGATTCACGAGTATCGATTTTACAAATCCTCGAAGAGTAGACGAGAGAAAGGTGTAAACTTTTTCTCTCAGAACTGCGCGAAAACTTGTATTCCGGCTCAAAACAACGGGATACAAGGTTTTAGATCGAAACTAGCAAGATTCACGAGCATCGATTTTACAAGTCGTCGAAGATTAGAGGAGAGAAAGGTGTAAACTTTTTCTCTCAGATCTTCACGAAAACTTGTATTCCGGCTCAAAACAACGGGATACATGGTTTTAGATCGAAACTAGCAAGATTCATGAGCATCGATTTTACAAGTCGTCCAAGAGTAGACGAGAGAAAGGTGTAAACTTTTTCTCTCAGAACTGCGCAAAAACTTGTATTCCGGCTCAAAACAACGTGATACATGGTTTTAGATCGAAACTAACAACATTCACGAGCATCGATTTTAAAAGTCGTCGAAGAGTAGAGGAGAGAAAGGTGTAAACTTTTTCTCTCAGAACTTCAAGAAAACTTGTATTCCGGCTCAAAACAACGGGATACATGGTTTTAGATCGAAACTAGCAAGATTCACGAGCATCGATTTCACAAGTCGTCGAAGAGTAGAGGAGAGAAAGGTGTAAACATTTTCTCTCAGAACTTCACGAAAACTTGTATTCCGGCTCAAAACAACGGGATACATGGTTTTAGATCGAAACTAGGAAGATTCACGAGCATCGATTTTACAAGTCGTCCAAGAGTAGACGAGAGAAAGGTGTAAACTTTTTCTCTCAGAACTGCGCGAAAACTTGTATTCCGGCTAAAAACAACGGGATACATGGTTTTAGATCGAAACTAACAAGATTCCCGAGCATCGATTTTACAAGTCGTCCAAGAGTAGACGAGAGAAAGGTGTAAACCTTTTCTCTCAGAACTTCACGAAAACTTGTATTCCGGCTCAAAACAGCGGGATACATGGTTTTAGATCGAAACTAACAAGATTCACGAGCATCGATTTTACAAGTCGTCGAAGAGTAGAGGAGAGAAAGGTGTAAACTTTTTCTCTCAGAACTTCACGAAAACTTGTATTCCGGCTCAAAACAACGGTATACATGGTTTTAGATCGAAAGTAACAAGATTCACGAGCATCAATTTTACAAGTCGTCGAAGAGTAGAAGAGAATGGTGTAAAATTTTTCTCTCAGGACTGCGCTAAATCTTGTATTCCGGCTCAAAACAACCGGATACATCGTTTTAGATCGAAACTAGCAAAATTCACGAGCATCGATTTTAAAAGTCGTCGAAGAGTAGACGAGAGAAAGGTGTAAACTTTTTCTCTCAGAACTGCGCGAAAACTTGTATTCCGGCTCAAAACAACGGGATACATCGTTTTAGATCGAAACTAGCAAAACTCACGAGCATCGATTTTACAAGTTGTCGAAGAGTAGACGATAGAAAGGTGTAAACTTTTTCTCTCAGAACTGCGCGAAAACTTGTATTCCGGCTCAAAACAACGGGATACATCGTATTAGATCGAAACTAACAAGATTCACGAGCATCGATTTTACAAGTCGTCCAAGAGTAGACGAGAGAAAGGTGTAAACTTTTTCTCTCAGAACTTCACAAAAACTTGTATTCCGGCTCAAAACAACGGGATACATGGTTTTAGATCGAAACTAGCAAAATTCACGAGCATCGATTTTACAAGTCGTCGAAGAGTAGACGAGAGAAAGGTGTAAACTTTTTCTCTCAGAACTGCGCGAAAACTTGTATTCCGGCTCAAAACATCGGGATACATCGTTTTAGATAGAAACTAGCAATATTCACGAGCATCGATTTTACAAGTCGTCGAAGAGTAGACGAGAGAAAGGTGTAAACTTTTTCTCTCAGAACTGCGCGAAAATTTGTATTCCGGCTCAAAACAACGGGATACATCGTTTCAGATAGAAACTAGCAATATTCACGAGCATCGATTTTACAAGTCGTCGAAGAGTAGAGGAGAGAAAGGTGTAAACTTTTTCTCTCAGAACTTCACGAAAACTTGTATTCCGGCTCAAAACAACTGGATACATGGTTTTAGATCGAAACTAGCAAGATTCACGAGCATCGATTTTACAAGTCGTCGAAGAGTAGAGGAGAGAAAGGTGTAAACTTTTTCTCTCAGAACTTCACGAAAACTTGTATTCCGGCTCAACCCAACGGGATACATGGTTTTAGATCGAAACTAGCAAGATTCACGAGCATCGATTTTACAAGTCGTCCAAGAGTAGACGAGAGAAAGGTGTAAACTTTTTCTCTCAGAACTGCGCGAAAACTTGTATTCCGGCTCAAAACAACGGAATACATGGTTTTAGATCGAAACTAACAAGATTCACGAGCATCGATTTTACAAGTCGTCCAAGAGTAGACGAGAGAAAGGTGTAAACTTTTTCTCTCAGAACTTCACAAAAACTTGTATTCCGGCTCAAAACAACGGGATACATGGTTTTAGATCGAAACTAACAAGATTTACGAGTATCGATTTTACAAGTCGTCGAAGAGTAGAGGAGAGAAAGGTGTAAACTTTTTCACTCAGAACTTCACGAAAACTTGTATTCCGGCTCAAAACAACGGGATACATCGTTTTAGATCGAAACTAACAAGATTCACGAGCATCAATTTTACAAGTCGTCGAAGAGTAAACGAGAGAAAGGTGTGAACTTTTTCTCTCAGAACTGCGCGAAACCTTGTATTCCGGCTCAAAACAAAGGGATACATCGTTTTAGATCGAAACTAGCAAAATTCACGAGCATCGATTTTACAAGTCGTCGAAGAGTAGACGAGAGAAAGGTGTAAACTTTTTCTCTCAGAACTTCACGAAAACTTGTATTCCGGCTCAACCCAACGGGATACATGGTTTTAGATCGAAACTAGCAAGATTCACGAGCATCGATTTTACAAGTCGTCCAAGAGTAGACGAGAGAAAGGTGTAAACTTTTTCTCTCAGAACTGCGCGAAAACTTGTATTCCGGCTCAAAACAACGGAATACATGGTTTTAGATCGAAACTAACAAGATTCACGAGCATCGATTTTACAAGTCGTCCAAGAGTAGACGAGAGAAAGGTGTAAACTTTTTCTCTCAGAACTTCACAAAAACTTGTATTCCGGCTCAAAACAACGGGATACATGGTTTTAGATCGAAACTAACAAGATTTACGAGTATCGATTTTACAAGTCGTCGAAGAGTAGAGGAGAGAAAGGTGTAAACTTTTTCTCTCAGAACTTCACGAAAACTTGTATTCCGGCTCAAAACAACGGGATACATCGTTTTAGATCGAAACTTACAAGATTCACGAGCACCAATTTTACAAGTCGTCGAAGAGTAAACGAGAGAAAGGTGTGAACTTTTTCTCTCAGAACTGCGCGAAACCTTGTATTCCGGCTCAAAACAAAGGGATACATCGTTTTAGATCGAAACTAGCAAAATTCACGAGCATCGATTTTACAAGTCGTCGAAGAGTAGACGAGAGAAAGGTGTAAACTTTTTCTCTCAGAACTGCACGAAAACTTGTATTCCGGCTCAAAACAACGGAATACATCGTTTTAGATCGAAACTAGCAAAACTCACGAGCATCGATTTTACAAGTTGTCGAAGAGTAAACGAGAGAAAGGTGTGAACTTTTTCTCTCAGAACTGCGCGAAAACTTGTATTCCGGCTCAAAACAACGGGATACATCGTTTTAGATCGAAACTAGCAAGATTCACGAGTATCGATTTTACAAATCCTCGAAGAGTAGACGAGAGAAGGGTGTAAACTTTTTCTCTCAGAACTGCGCGAAAACTTGTATTCCGGCTCAAAACAAAGGGATACATCGTTTTAGATAGAAACTAGCAATATTCACGAGCATCGATTTTACAAGTCGTCGAAGAGTAGACGAGAGAAAGGTGTAAACTTTTTCTCTCAGAACTTCACGAAAACTTGTATTCCGGCTCAAAACAACGGGATACATGGTTTTAGATCAAAAAAAGCAAGATTCACGAGCATCGATTTTACAAGTCGTCGAAGAGTAGAGGAGAGAAAGGTGTAAACTTTTTCTCTCAGAACTTCACGAAAACTTGTATTCCGGCTCAAAACAACGGGATACATGGTTTTAGATCGAAACTAGCAAGATTCACGAGCATCGATTTTACAAGTCGTCGAAGAGTAGACGAGAGAAAGGTGTAAACTTTTGTCTCTCAGAACTGCGCGAAAATTTGTATTCCGGCTCAAAACAACGGGATACATCGTTTCAGATAGAAACTAGCAATATTCACGAGTATCGATTTTACAAATCCTCGAAGAGTAGACGAGACAAAGGTGTAAACTTTTTCTCTCAGAACTGCGCGGAAACTTGTATTCCGGCTCAAAACAACGGAATACATGGTTTTAGATCGAAACTAACAAGATTCACGAGCATCGATTTTACAAGTCGTCCAAGAGTAGACGAGAGAAAGGTGTAAACTTTTTCTCTCAGAACTGCGCGAAAATTTGTATTCCGGCTCAAAACAACGGGATACATCGTTTCAGATAGAAACTAGCAATATTCACGAGCATCGATTTTACAAGTCGTCGAAGAGTACAGGAGAGAAAGGTGTAAACTTTTTCTCTCAGAACTTCACGAAAACTTGTATTCCGGCTCAAAACAACGGGATACATGGTTTTAGATCGAAAAAAGCAAGATTCACGAGCATCGATTTTACAAGTCGTCGAAGAGTAGATGAGAGAAAGGTGTAAACTTTTTCTCTCAGAACTGCGCGAAAACTTGTATTCCGGCTCAAAACAACGGGATACATCGTTTTAGATCGAAACTAGAAAGATTCACGAGTATCGATTTTACAAATCCTCGAAGAGTAGACGAGAGAAAGGTGTAAACTTTTTCTCTCAGAACTGCGCGAAAACTTGTATTCCGGCTCAAAACAACGGGATACAAGGTTTTAGATCGAAACTAGCAAGATTCACGAGCATCGATTTTACAAGTCGTCGAAGAGTAGAGGAGAGAAAGGTGTAAACTTTTTCTCTCAGAACTGCGCGAAACCTTGTATTCCGGCTCAAAACAAAGGGATACATCGTTTTAGATCGAAACTAGCAAAATTCACGAGCATCGATTTTACAAGTCGTCGAAGAGTAGACGAGAGAAAGGTGTAAACTTTTTCTCTCAGAACTGCACGAAAACTTGTATTCCGGCTCAAAACAACGGGATACATCGTTTTAGATCGAAACTAGCAAAACTCACGAGCATCGATTTTACAAGTTGTCGAAGAGTAAACGAGAGAAAGGTGTGAACTTTTTCTCTCAGAACTGCGCGAAAACTTGTATTCCGGCTCAAAACAACGGGATACATCGTTTTAGATCGAAACTAGCAAGATTCACTAGTATCGATTTTACAAATCCTTGAAGAGTAGACGAGAGAAAGGTGTAAACTTTTTCTCTCAGAACTGCGCGAAAACTTGTATTCCGGCTCAAAACAAAGGGATACATTGTTTTAGATAGAAACTAGCAATATTCACGAGCATCGATTTTACAAGTCGTCGAAGAGTAGACGAGAGAAAGGTGTAAACTTTTTCTCTCAGAACTGCGCGAAAATTTGTATTCCGGCTCAAAACAACGGGATACATCGTTTCAGATAGAAACTAGCAATATTCACGAGCATCGATTTTACAAGTCGTCGAAGAGTAGAGGAGAGAAAGGTGTAAACTTTTTCTCTCAGAACTTCACGAAAACTTGTATTCCGGCTCAAAACAACGGGATACTTGGTTTTAGATCAAAAAAAGCAAGATTCACGAGCATCGATTTTACAAGTCGTCAAAGAGTAGAGGAGAGAAAGGTGTAAACTTTTTCTCTCAGAACTTCACGCAAACTTGTATTCCGGCTCAAAACAACGGGATACATGGTTTTAGATCGAAACTAGCAAGATTCACGAGCATCGATTTTACAAGTCGTCGAAGAGTAGAGGAGAGAAAGGTGTAAACTTTTTCTCTCAGAACTTCACGAAAACTTGTATTGCGGCTCAACCCAACGGGATACATGGTTTTAAATCGAAACTAGCAAGATTCACGAGCATCGATTTTACAAGTCGTCCAAGAGTAGACGAGAGAAAGGTGTAAACTTTTTCTCTCAGAACTGCGCGAAAACTTGTATTCCGGCTCAAAACAACGGAATACATGGTTTTAGATCGAAACTAACAAGATTCACGAGCATCGATTTTACAAGTCGTCCAAGAGTAGACGAGAGAAAGGTGTAAACTTTTTCTCTCAGAACTTCACGAAAACTTGTATTCCGGCTCAAAACAACGGGATACATGGTTTTAGATCGAAACTAACAAGATTCACGAGCATCGATTTTACAAGTCGTCGAAGAGTAGAGGAGAGAAAGGTGTAAACTTTTCTCTCAGAACTTCACGAAAACTTGTATTCCGGCTCAAAACAACGGGATACATGGTTTTAGATCGAAAGTAACAAGATTCACGAGCATCAATTTTACAAGTCGTCGAAGAGTAGAAGAGAATGGTGTAAAAGTTTTCTCTCAGGACTGCGCTAAATCTTGTATTCCGGCTCAAAACAACGGGATACATCGTTTTAGATAGAAACTAGCAATATTCACGAGCATCGATTTTACAAGTCGTCGAAGAGTAGACGAGAGAAAGGTGTAAACTTTTGTCTCTCAGAACTGCGCGAAAATTTGTATTCCGGCTCAAAACAACGGGATACATCGTTTCAGATAGAAACTAGCAATATTCACGAGTATCGATTTTACAAATCCTCGAAGAGTAGACGAGACAAAGGTGTAAACTTTTTCTCTCAGAACTGCGCGGAAACTTGTATTCCGGCTCAAAACAAAGGGATTCATCGTTTTAGATAGAAACTAGCAATATTCATGAGCATCGATTTTACAAGTCGTCGAAGAGTAGACGAGAGAAAGGTGTAAACTTTTTCTCTCAGAACTGCGCGAAAATTTGTATTCCGGCTCAAAACAACGGGATACATCGTTTCAGATAGAAACTAGCAATATTCACGAGCATCGATTTTACAAGTCGTCGAAGAGTACAGGAGAGAAAGGTGTAAACTTTTTCTCTCAGAACTTCACGAAAACTTGTATTCCGGCTCAAAACAACGGGATACATGGTTTTAGATCGAAAAAAGCAAGATTCACGAGCATCGATTTTACAAGTCGTCGAAGAGTAGATGAGAGAAAGGTGTAAACTTTTTCTCTCAGAACTGCGCGAAAACTTGTATTCCGGCTCAAAACAACGGGATACATCGTTTTAGATCGAAACTAGCAAGATTCACGAGTATCGATTTTACAAATCCTCGAAGAGTAGACGAGAGAAAGGTGTAAACTTTTTCTCTCAGAACTGCGCGAAAACTTGTATTCCGGCTCAAAACAACGGGATACAAGGTTTTAGATCGAAACTAGCAAGATTCACGAGCATCGATTTTACAAGTCGTCGAAGATTAGAGGAGAAAGGTGTAAACTTTTTCTCTCAGATCTTCACGAAAACTTGTATTCCGGCTCAAAACAACGGGATACATGGTTTTAGATCGAAACTAGCAAGATTCATGAGCATCGATTTTACAAGTCGTCCAAGAGTAGACGAGAGAAAGGTGTAAACTTTTTCTCTCAGAACTGCGCAAAAACTTGTATTCCGGCTCAAAACAACGGGATACATGGTTTTAGATCGAAACTAACAACATTCACGAGCATCGATTTTAAAAGTCGTCGAAGAGTAGAGGAGAGAAAGGTGTAAACTTTTTCTCTCAGAACTTCAAGAAAACTTGTATTCCGGCTCAAAACAACGGGATACATGGTTTTAGATCGAAACTAGCAAGATTCACGAGCATCGATTTCACAAGTCGTCGAAGAGTAGAGGAGAGAAAGGTGTAAACATTTTCTCTCAGAACTTCACGAAAACTTGTATTCCGGCTCAAAACAACGGGATACATGGTTTTAGATCGAAACTAGGAAGATTCACGAGCATCGATTTTACAAGTCGTCCAAGAGTAGACGAGAGAAAGGTGTAAACTTTTTCTCTCAGAACTGCGCGAAAACTTGTATTCCGGCTAAAAACAACGGGATACATGGTTTTAGATCGAAACTAACAAGATTCCCGAGCATCGATTTTACAAGTCGTCCAAGAGTAGACGAGAGAAAGGTGTAAACCTTTTCTCTCAGAACTTCACGAAAACTTGTATTCCGGCTCAAAACAACGGGATACATGGTTTTAGATCGAAACTAACAAGATTCACGAGCATCGATTTTACAAGTCGTCGAAGAGTAGAGGAGAGAAAGGTGTAAACTTTTTCTCTCAGAACTTCACGAAAACTTGTATTCCAGCTCAAAACAACGGTATACATGGTTTTAGATCGAAAGTAACAAGATTCACGAGCATCAATTTTACAAGTCGTCGAACAGTAGAAGAGAATGGTGTAAAATGTTTCTCTCAGGACTGCGCTAAATCTTGTATTCCGGCTCAAAACAACCGGATACATCGTTTTAGATCGAAACTAGCAAAATTCACGAGCATCGATTTTACAAGTCGTCGAAGAGTAGACGAGAGAAAGGTGTAAACTTTTTCTCTCAGAACTGCGCGAAAACTTGTATTCCGGCTCAAAACAACGGGATACATCGTTTCAGATAGAAACTAGCAATATTCACGAGCATCGATTTTACAAGTCGTCGAAGAGTACAGGAGAGAAAGGTGTAAACTTTTTCTCTCAGAACTTCACGAAAACTTGTATTCCGGCTCAAAACAACGGGATACATGGTTTTAGATCGAAAAAAGCAAGATTCACGAGCATCGATTTTACAAGTCGTCGAAGAGTAGATGAGAGAAAGGTGTAAACTTTTTCTCTCAGAACTGCGCGAAAACTTGTATTCCGGCTCAAAACAACGGGATACATCGTTTTAGATCGAAACTAGCAAGATTCACGAGTATCGATTTTACAAATCCTCGAAGAGTAGACGAGAGAAAGGTGTAAACTTTTTCTCTCAGAACTGCGCGAAAACTTGTATTCCGGCTCAAAACAACGGGATACAAGGTTTTAGATCGAAACTAGCAAGATTCACGAGCATCGATTTTACAAGTCGTCGAAGATTAGAGGAGAGAAAGGTGTAAACTTTTTCTCTCAGATCTTCACGAAAACTTGTATTCCGGCTCAAAACAACGGGATACATGGTTTTAGATCGAAACTAGCAAGATTCATGAGCATCGATTTTACAAGTCGTCCAAGAGTAGACGAGAGAAAGGTGTAAACTTTTTCTCTCAGAACTGCGCAAAAACTTGTATTCCGGCTCAAAACAACGGGATACATGGTTTTAGATCGAAACTAACAACATTCACGAGCATCGATTTTAAAAGTCGTCGAAGAGTAGAGGAGAGAAAGGTGTAAACTTTTTCTCTCAGAACTTCAAGAAAACTTGTATTCCGGCTCAAAACAACGGGATACATGGTTTTAGATCGAAACTAGCAAGATTCACGAGCATCGATTTCACAAGTCGTCGAAGAGTAGAGGAGAGAAAGGTGTAAACATTTTCTCTCAGAACTTCACGAAAACTTGTATTCCGGCTCAAAACAACGGGATACATGGTTTTAGATCGAAACTAGGAAGATTCACGAGCATCGATTTTACAAGTCGTCCAAGAGTAGACGAGAGAAAGGTGTAAACTTTTTCTCTCAGAACTTCACGAAAACTTGTATTCCGGCTCAAAACAACGGTATACATGGTTTTAGATCGAAAGTAACAAGATTCACGAGCATCAATTTTACAAGTCGTCGAAGAGTAGAAGAGAATGGTGTAAAATTTTTCTCTCAGGACTGCGCTAAATCTTGTATTCCGGCTCAAAACAACCGGATACATCGTTTTAGATCGAAACTAGCAAAATTCACGAGCATCGATTTTACAAGTCGTCGAAGAGTAGACGAGAGAAAGGTGTAAACTTTTTCTCTCAGAACTGCGCGAAAACTTGTATTCCGGCTCAAAACAACGGGATACATCGTTTTAGATCGAAACTAGCAAAACTCACGAGCATCGATTTTACAAGTTGTCGAAGAGTAGACGATAGAAAGGTGTAAACCTTTTCTCTCAGAACTGCGCGAAAACTTGTATTCCGGCTCAAAACAACGGGATACATCGTATTAGATCGAAACTAACAAGATTCACGAGCATCGATTTTACAAGTCGTCCAAGAGTAGACGAGAGAAAGGTGTAAACTTTTTCTCTCAGAACTGCGCGAAAATTTGTATTCCGGCTCAAAACAACGGGATACATCGTTTCAGATAGAAACTAGCAATATTCACGAGTATCGATTTTACAAATCCTCGAAGAGTAGACGAGACAAAGGTGTAAACTTTTTCTCTCAGAACTGCGCGAAAACTTGTATTCCGGCTCAAAACAAAGGGATACATCGTTTTAGATAGAAACTAGCAATATTCACGAGCATCGATTTTACAAGTCGTCGAAGAGTAGACGAGAGAAAGGTGTAAACTTTTTCTCTCAGAACTGCGCGAAAATTTGTATTCCGGCTCAAAACAACGGGATAGATCGTTTCAGATAGAAACTAGCAATATTCACGAGCATCGATTTTACAAGTCGTCGAAGAGTACAGGAGAGAAAGGTGTAAACTTTTTCTCTCAGAACTTCACGAAAACTTGTATTCCGGCTCAAAACAACGGGATACATGGTTTTAGATCGAAAAAAGCAAGATTCACGAGCATCGATTTTACAAGTCGTCGAAGAGTAAGGTGTAAACTTTTTCTCTCAGAACTGCGCGAAAACCTGTATTCCGGCTCAAAACAACGGGATACATCGTTTTAGATCGAAACTAGCAAGATTCACGAGTATCGATTTTACAAATCCTCGAAGAGTAGACGAGAGAAAGGTGTAAACTTTTTCTCTCAGAACTGCGCGAAAACTTGTATTCCGGCTCAAAACAACGGGATACAAGGTTTTAGATCGAAACTAGCAAGATTCACGAGCATCGATTTTACAAGTCGTCGAAGATTAGAGGAGAGAAAGGTGTAAACTTTTTCTCTCAGATCTTCACGAAAACTTGTATTCCGGCTCAAAACAACGGGATACATGGTTTTAGATCGAAACTAGCAAGATTCATGAGCATCGATTTTACAAGTCGTCGAAGAGTAGAGGAGAGAAAGGTGTAAACTTTTTCTCTCAGAACTTCAAGAAAACTTGTATTCCGGCTCAAAACAACGGGATACATGGTTTTAGATCGAAACTAGCAAGATTCACGAGCATCGATTTCACAAGTCGTCGAAGAGTAGAGGAGAGAAAGGTGTAAACATTTTCTCTCAGAACTTCACGAAAACTTGTATTCCGGCTCAAAACAACGGGATACATGGTTTTAGATCGAAACTAGGAAGATTCACGAGCATCGATTTTACAAGTCGTCCAAGAGTAGACGAGAGAAAGGTGTAAACTTTTTCTCTCAGAACTGCGCGAAAACTTGTATTCCGGCTAAAAACAACGGGATACATGGTTTTAGATCGAAACTAACAAGATTCCCGAGCATCGATTTTACAAGTCGTCCAAGAGTAGACGAGAGAAAGGTGTAAACCTTTTCTCTCAGAACTTCACGAAAACTTGTATTCCGGCTCAAAACAACGGGATACATGGTTTTAGATCGAAACTAACAAGATTCACGAACATCGATTTTACAAGTCGTCGAAGAGTAGAGGAGAGAAAGGTGTAAACTTTTTCTCTCAGAACTTCACGAAAACTTGTATTCCGGCTCAAAACAACGGTATACATGGTTTTAGATCGAAAGTAACAAGATTCACGAGCATCAATTTTACAAGTCGTCGAAGAGTAGAAGAGAATGGTGTAAAATATTTCTCTCAGGACTGCGCTAAATCTTGTATTCCGGCTCAAAACAACCGGATACATCGTTTTAGATCGAAACTAGCAAAATTCACGAGCATCGATTTTACAAGTCGTCGAAGAGTAGACGAGAGAAAGGTGTAAACTTTTTCTCTCAGAACTGCGCGAAAACTTGTATTCCGGCTCAAAACAACGGGATACATCGTTTTAGATTGAAACTAGCAAAACTCACGAGCATCGATTTTACAAGTTGTCCAAGAGTAGACGAGAGAAAGGTGTAAACTTTTTCTCAGAACTTCACGAAAACTTGTATTCCGGCTCAAAACAACGGGATACAAGGTTTTAGATCGAAACTAGCAAAATTCACGAGCATCGATTTTACAAGTCGTCGAAGAGTAGACGAGAGAAAGGTGTAAACTTTTTGTCTCAGAACTGCGCGAAAACTTGTATTCCGTCTCAAATCAACGGGATACATTGTTTTAGATAGAAACTAGGAATATTCACGAGCATCGATTTTACAAGTCGTCGAAGAGTAGACGAGAGAAAGGTGTAAACTTTTTCTCTCAGAACTGCGCGAAAATTTGTATTCCGGCTCAAAACAACGGGATACATCGTTTCAGATAGAAACTAGCAATATTCACGAGCATCGATTTTACAAGTCGTCGAAGAGTAGAGGAGAGAAAGGTGTAAACTTTTTCTCTCAGAACTTCACGAAAACTTGTATTCCGGCTCAAAACAACGGGATACATGGTTTTAGATCGAAAAAAGCAAGATTCACGAGCATCGATTTTACAAGTCGTCGAAGAGTAGAGGAGAGAAAGGTGTAAACTTTTTCTGTCAGAACTTCACGAAAACTTGTATTCCGGCTCAAAACAACGGGATACATGGTTTTAGATCGAAACTAGCAAGATTCACGAGCATCGATTTTAGAAGTCGTCGAAGAGTAGAGGAGAGAAAGGTGTAAACTTTTTCTCTCAGAACTTCACGAAAACTTGTATTCCGGCTCAACCCAACGGGATACATGGTTTTAGATCGAAACTAGCAAGATTCACGAGCATCGATTTTACAAGTCGTCCAAGAGTAGACGAGAGAAAGGTGTAAACTTTTTCTCTCAGAACTGCGCGAAAACTTGTATTCCGGCTCAAAACAACGGAATACATGGTTTTAGATCGAAACTAACAAGATTCACGAGCATCGATTTTACAAGTCGTCCAAGAGTAGACGAGAGAAAGGTGTAAACTTTTTCTCTCAGAACTTCACAAAAACTTGTATTCCGGCTCAAAACAACGGGATACATGGTTTTAGATCGAAACTAACAAGATTTACGAGTATCGATTTTACAAGTCGTCGAAGAGTAGAGGAGAGAAAGGTGTAAACTTTTTCTCTCAGAACTGCGCGAAAATTTGTATTCCGGCTCAAAACATCGGGATACATCGTTTCAGATAGAAACTAGCAATATTCACGAGCATCGATTTTACAAGTCGTCGAAGAGTAGAGGAGAGAAAGGTGTAAACTTTTTCTCTCAGAGCTTCACGAAAATTTGTATTCCGGCTCAAAACAACGGGATACAAGGTTTTAGATCGAAACTAGCAAAATTCACGAGCATCGATTTTACAAGTCGTCGAAGAGTAGACGAGAGAAAGGTGTAAACTTTTTGTCTCAGAACTGCGCGAAAACTTGTATTCCGGCTCAAAACAACGGGATACATTGTTTTAGATAGAAACTAGCAATATTCACGAGCATCGATTTTACAAGTCGTCGAAGAGTAGACGAGAGAAAGGTGTAAACTTTTTCTCTCAGAACTGCGCGAAAATTTGTATTCCGGCTCAAAACAACGGGATACATCGTTTCAGATAGAAACTAGCAATATTCACGAGCATCGATTTTACAAGTCGTCGAAGAGTAGAGGAGAGAAAGGTGTAAACTTTTTCTCTCAGAACTTCACGAAAACTTGTATTCCGGCTCAAAACAACGGGATACATGGTTTTAGATCGAAAAAAGCAAGATTCACGAGCATCGATTTTACAAGTCGTCGAAGAGTAGAGGAGAGAAAGGTGTAAACTTTTTCTGTCAGAACTTCACGAAAACTTGTATTCCGGCTCAAAACAACGGGATACATGGTTTTAGATCGAAACTAGCAAGATTCACGAGCATCGATTTTACAAGTCGTCGAAGAGTAGAGGAGAGAAAGGTGTAAACTTTTTCTCTCAGAACTTCACGAAAACTTGTATTCCGGCTCAACCCAACGGGATACATGGTTTTAGATCAAAACTAGCAAGATTCACGAGCATCGATTTTACAAGTCGTCCAAGAGTAGACGAGAGAAAGGTGTAAACTTTTTCTCTCAGAACTGCGCGAAAACTTGTATTCCGGCTCAAAACAACGGAATACATGGTTTTAGATCGAAACTAACAAGATTCACGAGCATCGATTTTACAAGTCGTCCAAGAGTAGACGAGAGAAAGGTGTAAACTTTTTCTCTCAGAACTTCACAAAAACTTGTATTCCGGCTCAAAACAACGGGATACATGGTTTTAGATCGAAACTAACAAGATTTACGAGTATCGATTTTACAAGTCGTCGAAGAGTAGAGGAGAGAAAGGTGTAAACTTTTTCTCTCAGAACTGCGCGAAAATTTGTATTCCGGCTCAAAACAACGGGATACATCGTTTCAGATAGAAACTAGCAATATTCACGAGCATCGATTTTACAAGTCGTCGAAGAGTAGAGGAGAGAAAGGTGTAAACTTTTTCTCTCAGAACTTCACGAAAATTTGTATTCCGGCTCAAAACAACGGGATACAAGGTTTTAGATCGAAACTAGCAAAATTCACGAGCATCGATTTTACAAGTCGTCGAAGAGTAGACGAGAGAAAGGTGTAAACTTTTTGTCTCAGAACTGCGCGAAAACTTGTATTCCGGCTCAAAACAACGGGATACATTGTTTTAGATAGAAACTAGCAATATTCACGAGCATCGATTTTACAAGTCGTCGAAGAGTAGACGAGAGAAAGGTGTAAAATTTTTCTCTCAGAACTGCGCGAAAATTTGTATTCCGGCTCAAAACAACGGGATACATCGTTTCAGATAGAAACTAGCAATATTCACGAGCATCGATTTTACAAGTCGTCGAAGAGTAGAGGAGAGAAAGGTGTAAACTTTTTCTCTCAGAACTTCACGAAAACTTGTATTCCGGCTCAAAACAACGGGATACATGGTTTTAGATCGAAAAAAGCAAGATTCACGAGCATCGATTTTACAAGTCGTCGAAGAGTAGAGGAGAGAAAGGTGTAAACTTTTTCTGTCAGAACTTCACGAAAACTTGTATTCCGGCTCAAAACAACGGGATACATGGTTTTAGATCGAAACTAGCAAGATTCACGAGCATCGATTTTACAAGTCGTCGAAGAGTAGAGGAGAGAAAGGTGTAAACTTTTTCTCTCAGAACTTCACGAAAACTTGTATTCCGGCTCAACCCAACGGGATACATGGTTTTAGATCAAAACTAGCAAGATTCACGAGCATCGATTTTACAAGTCGTCCAAGAGTAGACGAGAGAAAGGTGTAAACTTTTTCTCTCAGAACTGCGCGAAAACTTGTATTCCGGCTCAAAACAACGGAATACATGGTTTTAGATCGAAACTAACAAGATTCACGAGCATCGATTTTACAAGTCGTCCAAGAGTAGACGAGAGAAAGGTGTAAACTTTTTCTCTCAGAACTTCACAAAAACTTGTATTCCGGCTCAAAACAACGGGATACATCGTTTTAGATCGAAACTAGCAAAATTCACGAGCATCGATTTTACAAGTCGTCGAAGAGTAGACGAGAGAAAGGTGTAAACTTTTTCTCTCAGAACTTCGCGAAAATTTGTATTCCGGCTCAAAACAACGGGATACATCGTTTCAGATAGAAACTAGCAATATTCACGAGCATCGATTTTACAAGTCGTCGAAGAGTAGAGGAGAGAAAGGTGTAAACTTTTTCTCTCAGAACTTCACGAAAACTTGTATTCCGGCTCAAAACAACGGGATACATGGTTTTAGATCGAAAGTAACAAGATTCACGAGCATCAATTTTACAAGTCGTCGAAGAGTAGAAGAGAATGGTGTAAAATTTTTCTCTCAGGACTGCGCTAAATCTTGTATTCCGGCTCAAAACAACCGGATACATCGTTTTAGATCGAAACTAGCAAGATTCACGAGCATCGATTTTAGAAGTCGTCGAAGAGTAGAGGAGAGAAAGGTGTAAACTTTTTCTCTCAGAACTTCACGAAAACTTGTATTCCGGCTCAACCCAACGGAATACATGGTTTTAGATCGAAACTAACAAGATTCACGAGCATCGATTTTACAAGTCGTCCAAGAGTAGACGAGAGAAAGGTGTAAACCTTTTCTCTCAGAACTTCACAAAAACTTGTATTCCGGCTCAAAACAACGGGATACATGGTTTTAGATCGAAACTAACAAGATTTGCGAGTATCGATTTTACAAGTCGTCGAAGAGTAGAGGAGAGAAAGGTGTAAACTTTTTCTCTCAGAACTGCGCGAAAATTTGTATTCCGGCTCAAAACAACGGGATACATCGTTTCAGATAGAAACTAGCAATATTCACGAGCATCGATTTTACAAGTCGTCGAAGAGTAGAGGAGAGAAAGGTGTAAACTTTTTCTCTCAGAACTTCACGAAAATTTGTATTCCGGCTCAAAACAACGGGATACAAGGTTTTAGATCGAAACTAGCAAAATTCACGAGCATCGATTTTACAAGTCGTCGAAGAGTAGACGAGAGAAAGGTGTAAAATTTTGTCTCAGAACTGCGCGAAAACTTGTATTCCGGCTCAAAACAACGGGATACATTGTTTTAGATAGAAACTAGCAATATTCACGAGCATCGATTTTACAAGTCGTCGAAGAGTAGACGAGAGAAAGGTGTAAACTTTTTCTCTCAGAACTGCGCGAAAATTTGTATTCCGGCTCAAAACAACGGGATACATCGTTTCAGATAGAAACTAGCAATATTCACGAGCATCGATTTTACAAGTCGTCGAAGAGTAGAGGAGAGAAAGGTGTAAACTTTTTCTCTCAGAACTTCACGAAAACTTGTATTCCGGCTCAAAACAACGGGATACATGGTTTTAGATCGAAAAAAGCAAGATTCACGAGCATCGATTTTACAAGTCGTCGAAGAGTAGAGGAGAGAAAGGTGTAAACTTTTTCTGTCAGAACTTCACGAAAACTTGTATTCCGGCTCAAAACAACGGGATACATGGTTTTAGATCGAAACTAGCAAGATTCACGAGCATCGATTTTACAAGTCGTCGAAGAGTAGAGGAGAGAAAGGTGTAAACTTTTTCTCTCAGAACTTCACGAAAACTTGTATTCCGGCTCAACCCAACGGGATACATGGTTTTAGATCAAAACTAGCAAGATTCACGAGCATCGATTTTACAAGTCGTCCAAGAGTAGACGAGAGAAAGGTGTAAACTTTTTCTCTCAGAACTGCGCGAAAACTTGTATTCCGGCTCAAAACAACGGAATACATGGTTTTAGATCGAAACTAACAAGATTCACGAGCATCGATTTTACAAGTCGTCCAAGAGTAGACGAGAGAAAGGTGTAAACTTTTTCTCTCAGAACTTCAGAAAAACTTGTATTCCGGCTCAAAACAACGGGATACATGGTTTTAGATCGAAACTAACAAGATTTACGAGTATCGATTTTACAAGTCGTCGAAGAGTAGAGGAGAGAAAGGTGTAAACTTTTTCTCTCAGAACTGCGCGAAAATTTGTATTCCGGCTCAAAACAACGGGATACATCGTTTCAGATAGAAACTAGCAATATTCACGAGCATCGATTTTACAAGTCGTCGAAGAGTAGAGGAGAGAAAGGTGTAAACTTTTTCTCTCAGAACTTCACGAAAATTTGTATTCCGGCTCAAAACAACGGGATACAAGGTTTTAGATCGAAACTAGCAAAATTCACGAGCATCGATTTTACAAGTCGTCGAAGAGTAGACGAGAGAAAGGTGTAAACTTTTTGTCTCAGAACTGCGCGAAAACTTGTATTCCGGCTCAAAACAACGGGATACATTGTTTTAGATAGAAACTAGCAATATTCACGAGCATCGATTTTACAAGTCGTCGAAGAGTAGACGAGAGAAAGGTGTAAACTTTTTCTCTCAGAACTGCGCGAAAATTTGTATTCCGGCTCAAAACAACGGGATACATCGTTTCAGATAGAAACTAGCAATATTCACGAGCATCGATTTTACAAGTCGTCGAAGAGTAGAGGAGAGAAAGGTGTAAACTTTTTCTCTCAGAACTTCACGAAAACTTGTATTCCGGCTCAAAACAACGGGATACATGGTTTTAGATCGAAAAAAGCAAGATTCACGAGCATCGATTTTACAAGTCGTCGAAGAGTAGAGGAGAGAAAGGTGTAAACTTTTTCTGTCAGAACTTCACGAAAACTTGTATTCCGGCTCAAAACAACGGGATACATGGTTTTAGATCGAAACTAGCAAGATTCACGAGCATCGATTTTACAAGTCGTCGAAGAGTAGAGGAGAGAAAGGTGTAAACTTTTTCTCTCAGAACTTCACGAAAACTTGTATTCCGGCTCAACCCAACGGGATACATGGTTTTAGATCAAAACTAGCAAGATTCACGAGCATCGATTTTACAAGTCGTCCAAGAGTAGACGAGAGAAAGGTGTAAACTTTTTCTCTCAGAACTGCGCGAAAACTTGTATTCCGGCTCAAAACAACGGAATACATGGTTTTAGATCGAAACTAACAAGATTCACGAGCATCGATTTTACAAGTCGTCCAAGAGTAGACGAGAGAAAGGTGTAAACTTTTTCTCTCAGAACTTCACAAAAACTTGTATTCCGGCTCAAAACAACGGGATACATCGTTTTAGATCGAAACTAGCAAAATTCACGAGCATCGATTTTACAAGTCGTCGAAGAGTAGACGAGAGAAAGGTGTAAACTTTTTCTCTCAGAACTTCGCGAATTTTTATATTCCGGCTCAAAACAACGGGATACATCGTTTCAGATAGAAACTAGCAATATTCACGAGCATCGATTTTACAAGTCGTCGAAGAGTAGAGGAGAGAAAGGTGTAAACTTTTTCTCTCAGAACTTCACGAAAACTTGTATTCCGGCTCAAAACAACGGGATACATGGTTTTAGATCGAAAGTAACAAGATTCACGAGCATCAATTTTACAAGTCGTCGAAGAGTAGAAGAGAATGGTGTAAAATTTTTCTCTCAGGACTGCGCTAAATCTTGTATTCCGGCTTAAAACAACCGGATACATCGTTTTAGATCGAAACTAGAAAAATTCACGAGCATCGATTTTACAAGTCGTCGAAGAGTAGACGAGAGAAAGGTGTAAACTTTTTCTCTCAGAACTGCACGAAAACTTGTATTCCGGCTCAAAACAACGGGATACATCGTTTTAGATCGAAACTAGCAAAACTCACGAGCATCGATTTTACAAGTTGTCGAAGAGTAAACGAGAGAAAGGTGTGAACTTTTTCTCTCAGAACTGCGCGAAAACTTGTATTCCGGCTCAAAACAACGGGATACATCGTTTTAGATCGAAACTAGCAAGATTCACGAGTATCGATTTTACAAATCCTCGAAGAGTAGACGAGAGAAAGGTGTAAACTTTTTCTCTCAGAACTGCGCGAAAACTTGTATTCCGGCTCAAAACAAAGGGATACATCGTTTTAGATAGAAACTAGCAATATTCACGAGCATCGATTTTACAAGTCGTCGAAGAGTAGACGAGAGAAAGGTGTAAATTTTTCTCTCAGAACTGCGGGAAAATTTGTATTCCGGCTCAAAACAACGGGATACATCGTTTCAGATAGAAACTAGCAATATTCACGAGCATCGATTTTACAAGTCGTCGAAGAGTAGAGGAGAGAAAGGTGTAAACTTTTTCTCTCAGAACTTCACGAAAACTTGTATTCCGGCTCAAAACAACGGGATACATGGTTTTAGATCAAAAAAAGCAAGATTCACGAGCATCGATTTTACAAGTCGTCCAAGAGTAGACGAGAGAAAGGTGTAAACTTTTTCTCTCAGAACTGCGCGAAAACTTGTATTCCGGCTCAAAACAACGGAATACATGGTTTTAGATCGAAACTAACAAGATTCACGAGCATCGATTTTACAAGTCGTCCAAGAGTAGACGAGAGAAAGGTGTAAACTTTTTCTCTCAGAACTTCACAAAAACTTGTATTCCGGCTCAAAACAACGGGATACATGGTTTTAGATCGAAACTAACAAGATTTACGAGTATCGATTTTACAAGTCGTCGAAGAGTAGAGGAGAGAAAGGTGTAAACTTTTTCTCTCAGAACTTCACGAAAACTTGTATTCCGGCTCAAAACAACGGGATACATCATTTTAGATCGAAACTAACAAGATTCACGAGCATCAATTTTACAAGTCGTCGAAGAGTTGAAGAGAATGGTGTAAAATGTTTCTCTCAGGACTGCGCTAAATCTTGTATTCCGGCTCAAAACAACCGGATACATCGTTTTAGATCGAAACTAGCAAAATTCACGAGCATCGATTTTACAAGTCGTCGAAGAGTAGACGAGAGAAAGGTGTAAACTTTTTCTCTCAGAACAGCGCGAAAATTTGTATTCCGTCTCAAAACAACGGGATACATGGTTTTAGATCGAAACTAGCAAGATTCACGAGCATCGATCTTACAAGTCGTCGAAGAGTAGAGGAGAGAAAGGTGTAAACTTTTTCTCTCAGAACTTCACGAAAACTTGTATTCCGGCTCAAAACAACGGGATACATGGTTTTAGATCGAAAGTAACAAGATTCACGAGCATCAATTTTACAAGTCGTCGAAGAGTAGAAGAGAATGGTGTAAAATTTTTCTCTCAGGACTGCGCTAAATCTTGTATTCCGGCTCAAAACAACCAGATACATCGTTTTAGATCGAAACTAGCAAAATTCACGAGCATCGATTTTACAAGTCGTCGAAGAGTAGACGAGAGAAAGGTGTAAACTTTTTCTCTCAGAACTGCACGAAAACTTGTATTCCGTCTCAAAACAACGGGATACATCGTTTTAGATCGAAACTAGCAAAACTCACGAGCATCGATTTTACAAGTTGTCGAAGAGTAAACGAGAGAAAGGTGTGAACTTTTTCTCTCAGAACTGCGCGAAAACTTGTATTCCGGCTCAAAACAACAGCCGACTGTTCGCAGCTCACGCATTGTTGTTTCATGTTCATAGGCTCTTATAATTTCGAGAAGCAAGCGACCAAGCGACGACACGAAGATTGTGGCGCTCCAAGCTGATACCTGGTCATCGGACCACCTGCCGAGCTGCCTCGTGGCTACAGCCTGATCGCCTTCCATCGCGCAGGCGATCTGCGCCCCTACCCAGGCAGAAGCGGCTGACATCGCACGCAGCGCCCTCCACTCAGTCGCCTACAAAAGGGATCGTCCACAAGCACCGAACGGGATTTGCAGCCGACTGTTCGCAGCTCACGCATTGTTGTTTCATGTTCATAGGCTCTGATAATTTCGAGAAGCAAGCGACCAAGCGACGACACGAAGATTGTGGCGCTCCAAGCTGATACCTGGTCATCGGACCACCTGCCGAGCTGCCTCGTGGCTACAGCCTGATCGCCTTCCCTCGCGCAGGCGATCTGCGCCCCTACCCAGGCAGAAGCGGCTGACATCGCACGCAGCGCCCTCCACTCAGTCGCCTACAAAAGGGATCGTCCACAAGCACCGAACGGGATTTGCAGCCGACTGTTCGCAGCTCACGCATTGTTGTTTCATGTTCATAGGTGAGTGGGTTGTGACAACAGCTTCTTCAACTTCGGTACTGTTTAGGCTGCAAATCCGAGTGTCGTTTGATTCACCATGGGCATTGATCTGTGTACTTACCGTGCGCGGATAGGCCGCTTTGTAGCGCATGGCCATTTTGCCAGTGGTTGTTCGCCAATATGGCTTAGGCCTGCCTTGGCTACTAGTTGCTGGCGCATGGGTGGACGCTGTTCTTTGGCTTTGTTTTGTATTGCTCATTTGATACTCTGCGCTGGCGACGTAGAGACCAACCCAGGCCCGGATAAGGTGGACCAAGTTCTCGCGCTTCTTAAAGAGTTAACGTTGTCAAATGAAAAATTTCAGAAAGACGCTTCAAACAAACTAAAGGATATTCAAACGAGCGTCACTGACATCAAAAGGCGACTCAGTGGTGTCGAAGAGCGACTAAAAGCAGTTGATAACCTGTGTCATGACGTCACCACCGTTAACTCAGTCGTTCAGGAATCGCAAGAGCAGCTGAAGACTATAGAAACTAAACAGTTGGAGCAGGCCAATCTGGTTATTGATGACCTAAATAACCGTATGCGCAGAAATAACCTAATATTTAAGGGAATCCCCGAAGAACCAAAATAAACATGGGTTGACACTGAACGCATCATCAACCAGTTCGTGTTAACTAAGCTAGGCTTCAACGCAGGCGAAATAGAGCGAGCCCACAGAATAGGTCGACCTAAAACAGGTCACATCCGACCAATTGTCGTGAAATTTCTGAACTTTAAAGACAAGAGCATCATTTTAAGAAATGCTTCCAAATTGAAGGACCTGCAGAAGCCACGCGTGTGGATTGAAGAAGATTTCTCGGCCCGTATGCAGCTCATCAGGAAAAAACTCAGAGACTTCGCTCGCGAAGCACGTAAGCCTAACGAAAAATATACTGTGGTCTACGATAAACTCCTTCTTGGAAGCAAATGTTACACCCTTGATTCATCACAAAACAAAGTAACCTGTCTTTCAACGCGCAATGAAGCCGAAGTATGTCGCCTGAGTGCGCAACCTACTGTTGGCGCACGAGGGGACGAAACAAACCAGAATGATTGACACAGTCATGCTAATCAAGGTAATTCCTTGTCACTCCTGTTGTGCAACTTTCGAAGCATGTTTCACAAACAAGACCAGCTATGTGCATTTATTGAGGCTTGTTCTGTAGATATTGTTCTTGGGACAGAAACTTGGCTTACACCCGATATTGGGGACAACGAGCTGTCGCTCTCTAGAAATTTTACTATATTTAGAAATGATAGGGTTGGCGCACGGGGAGGCGGTGTTGTAGTTGCCGTGCAATATAATCTATGTGCTCGTGTTGTTGACACACAGTCAAATATTGAAATTTTGTGGATTTCACTTCAGGTCTGTCCCTCTGTGACTTGCGCAGTCGGAGTCTGTTACCGTCCGCCTGATGCTACTTCTGAATTCATCGAGAGTCTTAATCATTCCCTAACTTTACTCCAAGACAAGTATCCAACTTCACCTATAATACTTGCTGGCGATTTTAACTACCCCACAATAAATTGGCAGAGGTGTACGCCCCTAGGTTGCGCAAGGAGGAGCGAATGCAAGGAATTTCTCGATGTTCTTTGTTCATTTGATCTGCATCAAATAGTTTGCAAACCAACACGTGGAAAAGCTATTCTAGATCTAGTCCTCACAACCAAACCGGAAAATATGCTTGTTCACGTCCTTGAATGTATTAGCGACCACAACGTAGTACACTGTGAATACCAATTACAAAGTAGTAAACCAGAAAAGGCAACGAAATCAATTTACGATTACTCCCGTGCAAATATCGACGCGATTCTTACAGAGCTGTCATATTTCTCTGTGTGGTTCTTGGAAACCATAGCTTATCGCAATACAAATGATAACTGGCTCGCTATCCGAAGGAAGCTTATTGAACTGAAACAAAAGCACGTTCCCAAAATTAGAATAACGACATCAACACAGAGCACATGGTTCACGTCCCAAGTGAAGAGAGCAATAAATAAAAAGAAACGCCTTTACTCTAAAGCAAAGTTGTCCCACTCGGATGGTGATTGGCAGCGATACCAAGAACAAGCAAATAAATGTAAAGCTGAAATTGAAGCATCTAAAGACAAGTTTTTTAACGGTGACATCGTCAGCATGATAATGAACAATCCGAAAAAGTTTTGGAAAGTAATTAACCCTAAACACTCGTCTCAATCCACTATACCAATCGTTAATAACGGTGAGCTACTCTCACCATCTGAAGCTGCGACTGAATTAAACTCGTTTTTCAGCTCTGTATTCACAAACGAAAATCCAATTCCACCTGACCTTACGTTTCCTTCAATTAACTCATCTATGAATGATCTCATAATTACACCAGAGGGAATAGAATCGGCCATCGATCGACTTTCTAATAACTCAGCGCCAGGTCCAGACGGCATCTGCACAAAGATGCTTAAAATGACTAAAGCTATATTATCTCCCGTATTAGCCACCCTTTTCCAGCAATCAATAGATACAGGAATCGTACCAGATGACTGGAAGGTCGGTCGTATCACTCCCATTTACAAATCAGGTGACCGATCAGTGCCCTCAAATTATAGACCTATATCCTTAACTAGTATTCCATGTAAATTACTTGAGCATATCATATCTTCCGCAGTTATGAAATATTTATCTGAACATAACTTCTTTTCTAACAATCAACATGGATTTCAGAAAGGCCGCTCTTGTGAAACACAGCTTTTTGAACTTATAACTGATCTTCATCAAGCTGTTCACGATTCCATAATAATCGATGCCATATTTATTGACTTCAAGAAAGCATTCGATAAAGTTCCCCATTCTCGCTTAATGACGAAACTTAGCCGGCTTAACATACATGAAAAAATTGTTAATTGGGTCTCAAGTTTTTTAACCGATCGCTACCAATTTGTTTCCGTAAATGATCACTTTTCCGCTTTAGCACAAGTTAAATCTGGCGTTCCCCAGGGATCCGTACTTGGCCCAATCTTATTCTTAATTTACATTAATGACATCAGTAACAACCTGACCTCAACAGTTCGATTGTTTGCAGATGACTGCGTGCTTTACAGACAAATTATCACCTCTGAGGACGCTAATATTTTACAGGCCGACCTAAACAAAATTTCACTTTGGTGCGAGCAATGGCAAATGGAAATTAATGTTTCTAAAACAAAAACTATGACATTTATCAGAGCCAGTAACGTTCACTTAAGTTCATATTTTATGAACAGCATATGCATAGAGAATGTGTATACATTAAAATATTTGGGAGTCCATTTAACTTCTAACCTTACATGGAATGATCACATTGATGAAATAATTTCGAAAGCAAATAAAACACTTGGTTTCATTAGGCGAAATTTATATTTAGCAAATCAGTCAACTAAATTATTAGCTTACACAGCTCTAGTTCGCTCAAAGATTGAATACGCTTCCATAATATGGAATCCAAATCAGACTTACCTAATAAACAAGCTGGAATCTTTACAAAATAAAGCAGCACGCTTCATCACTAAAACATACTCTAGAACATCCAGCATCACGGCTATCAAAAAGTCCCTCCAATTACCGTCTCTAGAAACACGACGACTGTTAGCACTACTTTCCCACTTCCACAGATTGTATCATGCCCCGTCATCCTTTACAGCATCCCATATCAAACCCCCACAAAAAATTTTCCCCCGCCTCGACCATCCCTTCAAAGTGCGTCCCATGTTTGCGCGTACGAATCTCCTGCGACAATCACCGCTCTCTCTAGCTATTCATCACTGGAATAAGCTGCCAAAAGAAATTGCTTCTATACGTGATCATGACACATTTGTAAGTAATTTGAAACGCAGTTTTAACGCATGTTGGGTAAAAGCAGAATTTTATGCCTTTGACGCATTGTAAGTGTATCTACATGCTTTGTACGGAGTGTTGTTGTTGTTGTTGTTCTTTTTTTTTTCATCATGTATGCAATTCTCTCTCCTTTTTTTCTTTTTATATTTTCTTGTTGTATTCGGTGATCCTTACCGCGATGTTCTATATTGCCTTGCCCCCCCCCCTACTTGTGTTTGAAATATCCTGTTGTTAACCCCCCCCCCTATGTAATGCCCATAAGGGCCTTTAGGGTATCTGAATAAAAAAAAAAAAAAAACTAGCAAGATTCACGAGTATCGATTTTACAAATCCTCGAAGAGTAGACGAGAGAAAGGTGTAAACTTTTTCTCTCAGAACTGCGCGAAAACTTGTATTCCGGCTCAAAACAAAGGGATACATCGTTTTATATAGAAACTAGCAATATTCACGAGCATCGATTTTACAAGTCGTCGAAGAGTAGACGAGAGAAAGGTGTAAACTTTTTCTCTCAGAACTGCGCGAAAATTTGTATTCCGGCTCAAAACAACGGGATACATCGTTTCAGATAGAAACTAGCAATATTCACGAGCATCGATTTTACAAGTCGTCGAAGAGTAGAGGAGAGAAAGGTGTAAACTTTTTCTCTCAGAACTTCACGAAAACTTGTATTCCGGCTCAAAACAACGGGATACATGGTTTTAGATAAAAAAAGCAAGATTCACGAGCATCGATTTTACAAGTCGTCGAAGAGTAGAGGAGAGAAAGGTGTAAACTTTTTCTCTCAGAACTTCACGAAAACTTGTATTCCGGCTCAAAACAACGGGATACATGGTTTTAGATCGAAACTAGCAAGATTCACGAGCATCGATTTTACAAGTCGTCGAAGAGTAGAGGAGAGAAAGGTGTAAACTTTTTCTCTCAGAACTTCACGAAAACTTGTATTGCGGCTCAACCCAACGGGATACATGGTTTTAGATCGAAACTAGCAAGATTCACGAGCATCGATTTTACAAGTCGTCCAAGAGTAGACGAGAGAAAGGTGTAAACTTTTTCTCTCAGAACTGCGAGAAAACTTGTATTCCGGCTCAAAACAACGGAATACATGGTTTTAGATCGAAACTAACAAGATTCACGAGCATCGATTTTACAAGTCGTCGAAGAGTAGAGGAGAGAAAGGTGTAAACTTTTCTCTCAGAACTTCACGAAAACTTGTATTCCGGCTCAAAACAACGGGATACATGGTTTTAGATCGAAAGTAACAAGATTCACGAGCATCAATTTTACAAGTCGTCGAAGAGTAGAAGAGAATGGTTTAAAATTTTTCTCTCAGGACTGCGCTAAATCTTGTATTCCGGCTCAAAACAACCGGATACATCGTTTTAGATCGAAACTAGCAAAATTCACGAGCATCGATTTTACAAGTCGTCGAAGAGTAGACGAGAGAAAGGTGTAAACTTTTTCTCTCAGAACTGCGCGAAAACTTGTATTCCGGCTCAAAACAACGGGATACATCGTTTTAGATCGAAACTAGCAAAACTCACGAGCATCGATTTTACAAGTTGTCGAAGAGTAGACGAGAGAAAGGTGTAAACTTTTTCTCTCAGAACTGCGCGAAAACTTGTATTCCGGCTCAAAACAACGGGATACATCGTATTAGATCGAAACTAGCAAGATTCACGAGTATCGATTTTACAAATCCTCGAAGAGTAGACGAGAGAAAGGTGTAAACTTTTTCTCTCAGAACTGCGCGAAAACTTGTATTCCGGCTCAAAACAACGGGATACATCGTTTTAGATAGAAACTAGCAATATTCACGAGCATCGATTTTACAAGTCGTCGAAGAGTAGACGAGAGAAAGGTGTAAACTTTTGTCTCTCAGAACTGCGCGAAAATTTGTATTCCGGCTCAAAACAACGGGATACATCGTTTCAGATAGAAACTAGCAATATTCACGAGTATCGATTTTACAAATCCTCGAAGAGTAGACGAGAGAAAGGTGTAAACTTTTTCTCTCAGAACTGCGCGAAAACTTGTATTCCGGCTCAAAACAAAGGGATACATCGTTTTAGATAGAAACTAGCAATATTCACGAGCATCGATTTTACAAGTCGTCGAAGAGTAGACGAGAGAAAGGTGTAAACTTTTTCTCTCAGAACAGCGCGAAAATTTGTATTCCGGCTCAAAACAACGGGATACATCGTTTCAGATAGAAACTGGCAATATTCACGAGCATCGATTTTACAAGTCGTCGAAGAGTACAGGAGAGAAAGGTGTAAACTTTTTCTCTCAGAACTTCACGAAAACTTGTATTCCGGCTCAAAACAACGGGATACATGGTTTTAGATCGAAAAAAGCAAGATTCACGAGCATCGATTTTACAAATCGTCGAAGAGTAGAGGAGAGAAAGGTGCAAACTTTTTCTCTCAGAACTTCACGAAAACTTGTATTCCGGCTCAAAACAACGGGATACATGGTTTTAGATCGAAACTAGCAAGATTCACGAGCATCGATTTTACAAGTCGTCGAAGAGTAGAGGAGAGAAAGGTGTAAACTTTTTCTCTCAGAACTTCACGAAAACTTGTATTGCGGCTCAACCCAACGGGATACATGGTTTTAGATCGAAACTAGCAAGATTCACGAGCATCGATTTTACAAGTCGTCCAAGAGTAGACGAGAGAAGTGTAAACTTTTTCTCTCAGAACTGCGCGAAAACTTGTATTCCGGCTCAAAACAACGGAATACATGGTTTTAGATCGAAACTAACAAGATTCACGAGCATCGATTTTACAAGTCGTCCAAGAGTAGACGAGAGAAAGGCGTAAACTTTTTCTCTCAGAACTTCACGAAAACTTGTATTCCGGCTCAAAACAACGGGATACATCGTTTCAGATAGAAACTAGCAATATTCACGAGCATCGATTTTACAAGTCGTCGAAGAGTAGACGAGAGAAAGGTGTAAACTTTTGTCTCTCAGAACTGCGCGAAAATTTGTATTCCGGCTCAAAACAACGGGATACATCGTTTCAGATAGAAACTAGCAATATTCACGAGTATCGATTTTACAAATCCTCGAAGAGTAGACGAGAGAAAGGTGTAAACTTTTTCTCTCAGAACTGCGCGAAAACTTGTATTCCGGCACAAAACAAAGGGATACATCGTTTTAGATAGAAACTAGCAATATTCACGAGCATCGATTTTACAAGTCGTCGAAGAGTAGACGAGAGAAAGGTGTAAACTTTTTCTCTCAGAACTGCGCGAAAATTTGTATTCCGGCTCAAAACAACGGGATACATCGTTTCAGATAGAAACTAGCAATATTCACGAGCATCGATTTTACAAGTCGTCGAAGAGTACAGGAGAGAAAGGTGTAAACTTTTTCTCTCAGAACTTCACGAAAACTTGTATTCCGGCTCAAAACAACGGGATACATGGTTTTAGATCGAAACTAGCAAGATTCACGAGCATCGATTTTACAAGTCGTCGAAGAGTAGAGGAGAGAAAGGTGTAAACTTTTTCTCTCAGAACTTCACGAAAACTTGTATTGCGGCTCAACCCAACGGGATACATGGTTTTAGATCGAAACTCGCAAGATTCACGAGCATCGATTTTACAAGTCGTCCGAGAGTAGACGAGAGAAAAGTGTAAACTTTTTCTCTCAGAACTGCGCGAAAACTTGTATTCCGGCTCAAAACAACGGAATACATGGTTTTAGATCGAAACTAACAAGATTCACGAGCATCGATTTTACAAGTCGTCGAAGAGTAGAGGAGAGAAAGGTGTAAACTTTTCTCTCAGAACTTCACGAAAACTTGTATTCCGGCTCAAAACAACGGGATACATGGTTTTAGATCGAAAGTAACAAGATTCACGAGCATCAATTTTACAAGTCTTCGAAGAGTAGAAGAGAATGGTGTAAAATTGTTCTCTCAGGACTGCGCGTAAATCTTGTATTCCGGCTCAAAACAACCGGATACATCGTTTTAGATCGAAACTAGCAAAATTCACGAGCATCGATTTTACAAGTCGTCGAAGAGTAGACGAGAGAAAGGTGTAAACTTTTTCTCTCAGAACTTCACGAAAACTTGTATTCCGGCTCAAAACAACGGGATACATGGTTTTAGATCGAAACTAGCAAGATTCACGAGCATCGATTTTACAAGTCGTCGAAGAGTAGAGGAGAGAAAGGTGTAAACTTTTTCTCTCAGAAATTCACGAAAACTTGTATTGCGGCTCAACCCAACGGGATACATGGTTTTAGATCGAAACTCGCAAGATTCACGAGCATCGATTTTACAAGTCGTCCAAGAGTAGACGAGAGAAAAGTGTAAACTTTTTCTCTCAGAACTGCGCGAAAACTTGTATTCCGGCTCAAAACAACGGAATACATGGTTTTAGATCGAAACTAACAACATTCACGAGCATCGATTTTACAAGTCGTCGAAGAGTAGAGGAGAGAAAGGTGTAAACTTTTCTCTCAGAACTTCACGAAAACTTGTATTTCGGCTCAAAACAACGGGATACATGGTTTTAGATCGAAAGTAACAAGATTCACGAGCATCAATTTTACAAGTCGTCTAAGAGTAGAAGAGAATGGTGTAAAATTTTTCTCTCAGGACTGCGCTAAATCTTGTATTCCTTCTCAAAACAACCGGATACATCGTTTTAGATCGAAACTAGCAAAATTCACGAGCATCGATTTTACAAGTCGTCGAAGAGTAGACGAGAGAAAGGTGTAAACTTTTTCTCTCAGAACTGCGCGAAAACTTGTATTCCGGCTCAAAACAACGGGATACATCGTTTTAGATCGAAACTAGCAAAACTCACGAGCATCAATTTTACGAGTTGTCGAAGAGTAGACGAGAGAAAGGTGTAAACTTTTTCTCTCAGAACTGCGCGAAAACTTGTATTCCGGCTCAAAACAACGGGATACATCGTATTAGATCGAAACTAGCAAGATTCACGAGTATCGATTTTACAAATCCTCGAAGAGTAGACGAGAGAAAGGTGTAAACTTTTTCTCTCAGAACTGCGCGAAAACTTGTATTCCGGCTCAAAACAACGGGATACATCGTTTTAGATAGAAACTAGCAATATTCACGAGCATCGATTTTACAAGTCGTCGAAGAGTAGACGAGAGAAAGGTGTAAACTTTTTCTCTCAGAACTGCGCGAAAATTTGCATTCCGGCTCAAAACAACGGGATACATCGTTTCAGATAGAAACTAGCAATATTCACGAGCATCGATTTTACAAGTCGTCGAAGAGTAGAGGAGAGAAAGGTGTAAACTTTTTCTCTCAGAACTTCACGAAAACTTGTATTCCGGCTCAAAACAACGGGATACATGGTTTTAGATCGAAAAAGGCAAGATTCACGAGCATCGATTTTACAAGTCGTCGAAGAGTAGAGGAGAGAAAGGTGTAAACTTTTTCTCTCAGAACTTCACGAAAACTTGTATTCCGGCTCAAAACAACGGGATACATGGTTTTAGATCGAAACTAGCAAGATTCACGAGCATCGATTTTACAAGTCGTCGAAGAGTAGAGGAGAGAAAGGTGTAAACTTTTTCTCTCAGAACTTCACGAAAACTTGTATTGCGGCTCAAAACAACGGGATACATGGTTTTAGCATCGATTTTACAAGTCGTCCAAGAGTAGACGAGAGAAAGGTGTAAACTTTTTCTCTCAGAACTGCGCGAAACCTTGTATTCCGGCTCAAAACAAAGGGATACATCGTTTTAGATAGAAACTAGCAATATTCACGGGCATCGATTTTACAAGTCGTCGAAGAGTAGACGAGAGAAAGGTGTAAACTTTTTCTCTCAGAACTGCGCGAAAATTTGTATTCCGGCTCAAAACAACGGGATACATCGTTTCAGATAGAAACTAGCAATATTCACGAGCATCGATTTTACAAGTCGTCGAAGAGTAGAGGAGAGAAAGGTGTAAACTTTTTCTCTCAGAACTTCACGAAAACTTGTATTCCGGCTCAAAACAACGGGATACATGGTTTTAGATCGAAAAAAGCAAGATTCACGAGCATCGATTTTACAAGTCGTCGAAGAGTAGAGGAGAGAAAGGTGTAAACTTTTTCTCTCAGAACTTCACGAAAACTTGTATTCCGGCTCAAAACAACGGGATACATGGTTTTAGATCGAAACTAGCAAGATTCACGAGCATCGATTTTACAAGTCTTCGAAGAGTAGAGGAGAGAAAGGTGTAAACTTTTTCTCTCAGAACTTCACGAAAACTTGTATTGCGGCTCAACCCAACGGGATACATGGTTTTAGATCGAAACTCGCAAGATTCACGAGCATCGATTTTACAAGTCGTCCAAGAGTAGACGAGAGAAAAGTGTAAACTTTTTCTCTCAGAACTGCGCGAAAACTTGTATTCCGGCTCAAAACAACGGAATACATGGTTTTAGATCGAAACTAACAAGATTCACGAGCATCGATTTTACAAGTCGTCGAAGAGTAGAGGAGAGAAAGGTGTAAACTTTTCTCTCAGAACTTCACGAAAACTTGTATTCCGGCTCAAAACAACGGGATACATGGTTTTAGATCGAAAGTAACAAGATTCACGAGCATCAATTTTACAAGTCGTCGAAGAGTAGAAGAGAATGGTGTAAAATTTTTCTCTCAGGACTGCGCTAAATCTTGTATTCCGGCTCAAAACAACCGGATACATCGTTTTAGATCGAAACTAGCAAAATTCACGAGCATCGATTTTACAAGTCGTCGAAGAGTAGACGAGAGAAAGGTGTAAACTTTTTCTCTCAGAACTGCGCGAAAACTTGTATTCCGGCTCAAAACAACGGGATACATCGTTTTAGATCGAAACTAGCAAAACTCACGAGCATCGATTTTACAAGTTGTCGAAGAGTAGACGAGAGAAAGGTGTAAACTTTTTCTCTCAGAACTGCGCGAAAACTTGTATTCCGGCTCAAAACAACGGGATACATCGTATTAGATCGAAACTAGCAAGATTCACGAGTATCGATTTTACAAATCCTCGAAGAGTAGACGAGAGAAAGGTGTAAACTTTCTCTCTCAGAACTGCGCGAAAACTTGTATTCCGGCTCAAAACAACGGGATACATCGTTTTAGATAGAAACTAGCAATATTCACGAGCATCGATTTTACAAGTCGTCGAAGAGTAGACGAGAGAAAGGTGTAAACTTTTTCTCTCAGAACTGCGCGAAAATTTGTATTCCGGCTCAAAACAACGGGATACATCGTTTCAGATAGAAACTAGCAATATTCACGAGCATCGATTTTACAAGTCGTCGAAGAGTAGAGGAGAGAAAGGTGTAAACTTTTTCTCTCAGAACTTCACGAAAACTTGCATTCCGGCTCAAAACAACGGGATACATGGTTTTGGATCGAAAAAAGCAAGATTCACGAGCATCGATTTTACAAGTCGTCGAAGAGTAGAGGAGAGAAAGGTGTAAACTTTTTCTCTCAGAACTTCACGAAAACTTGTATTCCGGCTCAAAACAACGGGATACATGGTTTTAGATCGAAACTAGCAAGATTCACGAGCATCGATTTTACAAGTCGTCGAAGAGTAGAGGAGAGAAAGGTGTAAACTTTTTCTCTCAGAACTTCACGAAAACTTGTATTGCGGCTCAACCCAACGGGATACATGGTTTTAGATCGAAACTAGCAAGATTCACGAGCATCGATTTTACAAGTCGTCCAAGAGTAGGCGAGAGAAAGGTGTAAACTTTTTCTCTCAGAACTGCGCGAAACCTTGTATTCCGGCTCAAAACAAAGGGATACATCGTTTTAGATAGAAACTATAGCAATATTCACGGGCATCGATTTTACAAGTCGTCGAAGAGTAGACGAGAGAAAGGTGTAAACTTTTTCTCTCAGAACTGCGCGAAAATTTGTATTCCGGCTCAAAACAACGGGATACATCGTTTCAGATAGAAACTAGCAATATTCACGAGCATCGATTTTACAAGTCGTCGAAGAGTAGAGGAGAGAAAGGTGTAAACTTTTTCTCTCAGAACTTCACGAAAACTTGTATTCCGGCTCAAAACAACGGGATACATGGTTTTAAATCGAAAAAAGCAAGATTCACGAGCATCGATTTTACAAGTCGTCGAAGAGTAGAGGAGAGAAAGGTGTAAACTTTTTCTCTCAGAACTGCGCGAAAACTTGTATTCCGGCTCAAAACAACGGAATACATGGTTTTAGATCGAAACTAACAAGATTCACGAGCATCGATTTTACAAGTCGTCCAAGAGTAGACGAGAGAAAGGTGTAAACTTTTTCTCTCAGAACTTCACGAAAACTTGTATTCCGGCTCAAAACAACGGGATACATGGTTTTAGATCGAAACTAGCAAGATTCACGAGCATCGATTTTACAAGTCGTCGAAGAGTAGAGGAGAGAAAGGTGTAAACTTTTTCTCTCAGAACTTCACGAAAACTTGTATTGCGGCTCAACCCAACGGGATACATGGTTTTAGATCGAAACTCGCAAAATTCACGAGCATCGATTTTACAAGTCGTCCAAGAGTAGACGAGAGAAAAGTGTAAACTTTTTCTCTCAGAACTGCGCGAAAACTTGTATTCCGGCTCAAAACAACGGAATACATGGTTTTAGATCGAAACTAACAAGATTCACGAGCATCGATTTTACAAGTCGTCGAAGAGTAGAGGAGAGAAAGGTGTAAACTTTTCTCTCAGAACTTCACGGAAACTTGTATTCCGGCTCAAAACAACGGGATACATGGTTTTAGATCGAAAGTAACAAGATTCACGAGCATCAATTTTACAAGTCGTCGAAGAGTAGAAGAGAATGGTGTAAAATTTTTCTCTCAGGACTGCACTAAATCTTGTATTCCGGCTCAAAACAACCGGATACATCGTTTTAGATCGAAACTAGCAAAATTCACGAGCATCGATTTTACAAGTCGTCGAAGAGTAGACGAGAGAAAGGTGTAAACTTTTTCTCTCAGAACTGCGCGAAAACTTGTATTCCGGCTCAAAACAACGGGATACATCGTTTTAGATCGAAACTAGCAAAACTCACGAGCATCGATTTTACAAGTTGTCGAAGAGTAGACGAGAGAAAGGTGTAAACTTTTTCTCTCAGAACTGCGCGAAAACTTGTATTCCGGCTCAAAACAACGGGATACATCGTATTAGATCGAAACTAGCAAGATTCACGAGTATCGATTTTACAAATCCTCGAAGAGTAGACGAGAGAAAGGTGTAAACTTTCTCTCTCAGAACTGCGCGAAAACTTGTATTCCGGCTCAAAACAACGGGATACATCGTTTTAGATAGAAACTAGCAATATTCACGAGCATCGATTTTACAAGTCGTCGAAGAGTAGACGAGAGAAAGGTGTAAACTTTTTCTCTCAGAACTGCGCGAAAATTTGTATTCCGGCTCAAAACAACGGGATACATCGTTTCAGATAGAAACTAGCAATATTCACGAGCATCGATTTTACAAGTCGTCGAAGAGTAGAGGAGAGAAAGGTGTAAACTTTTTCTCTCAGAACTTCACGAAAACTTGCATTCCGGCTCAAAACAACGGGATACATGGTTTTGGATCGAAAAAAGCAAGATTCACGAGCATCAATTTTACAAGTCGTCGAAGAGTAGAGGAGAGAAAGGTGTAAACTTTTTCTCTCAGAACTTCACGAAAACTTGTATTCCGGCTCAAAACAACGGGATACATGGTTTTAGATCGAAACTAGCAAGATTCACGAGCATCGATTTTACAAGTCGTCGAAGAGTAGAGGAGAGAAAGGTGTAAACTTTTTCTCTCAGAACTTCACGAAAACTTGTATTCCGGCTCAAAACAACGGGATACATGGTTTTAGATCGAAACTAGCAAGATTCACGAGCATCGATTTTACAAGTCGTCGAAGAGTAGAGGAGAGAAAGGTGTAAACTTTTTCTCTCAGAACTTCACGAAAACTTGTATTGCGGCTCAACCCAACGGGATACATGGTTTTAGATCGAAACTAGCAAGATTCACGAGCATCGATTTTACAAGTCGTCCAAGAGTAGACGAGAGAAAGGTGTAAACTTTTTCTCTCAGAACTGCGCGAAAACTTGTATTCCGGCTCAAAACAACGGAATACATGGTTTTAGATCGAAACTAACAAGATTCACGAGCATCGATTTTACAAGTCGTCCAAGAGTAGACGAGAGAAAGGTGTAAACTTTTTCTCTCAGAACTTCACGAAAACTTGTATTCCGGCTCAAAACAACGGGATACATGGTTTTAGATCGAAACTAGCAAGATTCACGAGCATCGATTTTACAAGTCGTCGAAGAGTAGAGGAGAGAAAGGTGTAAACTTTTTCTCTCAGAACTTCACGAAAACTTGTATTGCGGCTCAACCCAACGGGATACATGGTTTTAGATCGAAACTCGCAAGATTCACGAGCATCGATTTTACAAGTCGTCCAAGAGTAGACGAGAGAAAAGTGTAAACTTTTTCTCTCAGAACTGCGCGAAAACTTGTATTCCGGCTCAAAACAACGGAATACATGGTTTTAGATCGAAACTAACAAGATTCACGAGCATCGATTTTACAAGTCGTCGAAGAGTAGAGGAGAGAAAGGTGTAAACTTTTCTCTCAGAACTTCACGAAAACTTGTATTCCGGCTCAAAACAACGGGATACATGGTTTTAGATCGAAAGTAACAAGATTCACGAGCATCAATTTTACAAGTCGTGCAAGAGTAGACGAGAGAAAGGTGTAAACTTTTTCTCTCAGAACTGCGCGAAAACTTGTATTCCGGCTCAAAACAACGGAATACATGGTTTTAGATCGAAACTAACAAGATTCACGAGCATCGATTTTACAAGTCGTCGAAGAGTAGAGGAGAGAAAGGTGTAAACTTTTCTCTCAGAACTTCACGAAAACTTGTATTCCGGCTCAAAACAACGGGATACATGGTTTTAGATCGAAAGTAACAAGATTCACGAGCATCAATTTTACAAGTCGTCGAAGAGTAGAAGAGAATGGTTTAAAATTTTTCTCTCAGGACTGCGCTAAATCTTGTATTCCGGCTCAAAACAACCGGATACATCGTTTTAGATCGAAACTAGCAAAATTCACGAGCATCGATTTTACAAGTCGTCGAAGAGTAGACGAGAGAAAGGTGTAAACTTTTTCTCTCAGAACTGCGCGAAAACTTGTATTCCGGCTCAAAACAACGGGATACATCGTTTTAGATCGAAACTAGCAAAACTCACGAGCATCGAGTTTACAAGTTGTCGAAGATTAGACGAGAGAAAGGTGTAAACTTTTTCTCTCAGAACTGCGCGAAAACTTGTATTCCGGCTCAAAACAACGGGATACATCGTATTAGATCGAAACTAGCAAGATTCACGAGTATCGATTTTACAAATCCTCGAAGAGTAGACGAGAGAAAGGTGTAAACTTTTTCTCTCAGAACTGCGCGAAAACTTGTATTCCGGCTCAAAACAACGGGATACATCGTTTTAGATAGAAACTAGCAATATTCACGAGCATCGATTTTACAAGTCGTCGAAGAGTAGACGAGAGAAAGGTGTAAACTTTTGTCTCTCAGAACTGCGGGAAAATTTGTATTCCGGCTCAAAACAACGGGATACATCGTTTCAGATAGAAACTAGCAATATTCACGAGTATCGATTTTACAAATCCTCGAAGAGTAGACGAGAGAAAGGTGTAAACTTTTTCTCTCAGAACTGCGCGAAAACTTGTATTCCGACTCAAAACAAAGGGATACATCGTTTCAGATAGAAACTGGCAATATTCACGAGCATCAATTTTACAAGTCGTCGAAGAGTACAGGAGAGAAAGGTGTAAACTTTTTCTCTCAGAACTTCACGAAAACTTGTATTCCGGCTCAAAACAACGGGATACATGGTTTTAGATCGAAAAAAGCAATATTCACGAGCATCGATTTTACAAATCGTCGAAGAGTAGAGGAGAGAAAGGTGTAAACTTTTTCTCTCAGAACTTCACGAAAACTTGTATTCCGGCTCAAAACAACGGGATACATGGTTTTAGATCGAAACTAGCAAGATTCACGAGCATCGATTTTACAAGTCGTCGAAGAGTAGAGGAGAGAAAGGTGTAAACTTTTTCTCTCAGAACTTCACGAAAACTTGTATTGCGGCTCAACCCAACGGGATACATGGTTTTAGATCGAAACTAGCAAGATTCACGAGCATCGATTTTACAAGTCGTCCAAGAGTAGACGAGAGAAGTGTAAACTTTTTCTCTCAGAACTGCGCGAAAACTTGTATTCCGGCTCAAAACAACGGAATACATGGTTTTAGATCGAAACTAACAAGATTCACGAGCATCGATTTTACAAGTCGTCCAAGAGTAGACGAGAGAAAGGCGTAAACTTTTTCTCTCAGAACTTCACGAAAACTTGTATTCCGGCTCAAAACAACGGGATACATCGTTTCAGATAGAAACTAGCAATATTCACGAGCATCGATTTTACAAGTCGTCGAAGAGTAGACGAGAGAAAGGTGTAAACTTTTTCTCTCAGAACTTCACGAAAACTTGTATTCCGGCTCAAAACAACGGGATACATGGTTTTAGATCGAAACTAGCAAGATTCACGAGCATCGATTTTACAAGTCGTCGAAGAGTAGAGGAGAGAAAGGTGTAAACTTTTTCTCTCAGAACTTCACGAAAACTTGTATTGCGGCTCAACCCAACGGGATACATGGTTTTAGATCGAAACTCGCAAGATTCACGAGCATCGATTTTACAAGTCGTCCAAGAGTAGACGAGAGAAAAGTCTAAACTTTTTCTCTCAGAACTGCGCGAAAACTTGTATTCCGGCTCAAAACAACGGAATACATGGTTTTAGATCGAAACTAACAAGATTCACGAGCATCGATTTTACAAGTCGTCGAAGAGTAGAGGAGAGAAAGGTGTAAACTTTTCTCTCAGAACTTCACGAAAACTTGTATTCCGGCTCAAAACAACGGGATACATGGTTTTAGATCGAAAGTAACAAGATTCACGAGCATCAATTTTACAAGTCGTCGAAGAGTAGGAGAGAATGGTGTAAAATTTTTCTCTCAGGACTGCGCTAAATCTTGTATTCCGGCTCAAAACAACCGGATACATCGTTTTAGATCGAAACTAGCAAAATTCACGAGCATCGATTTTACAAGTCGTCGAAGAGTAGACGAGAGAAAGGTGTAAACTTTTTCTCTCAGAACTGCGCGAAAACTTGTATTCCGGCTCAAAACAACGGGATACATCGTTTTAGATCGAAACTAGCAAAACTCACGAGCATCGATTTTACAAGTTGTCGAAGAGTAGACGAGAGAAAGGTGTAAACTTTTTCTCTCAGAACTGCGCGAAAACTTGTATTCCGGCTCAAAACAACGGGATACATCGTATTAGATCGAAACTAGCAAGATTCACGAGTATCGATTTTACAAATCCTCGAAGAGTAGACGAGAGAAAGGTGTAAACTTTTTCTCTCAGAACTGCGCGAAAACTTGTATTCCGGCTCAAAACAACGGGATACATCGTTTTAGATAGAAACTAGCAATATTCACGAGCATCGATTTTACAAGTCGTCGAAGAGTAGACGAGAGAAAGGTGTAAACTTTTGTCTCTCAGAACTGCGCGAAAATTTGTATTCCGGCTCAAAACAACGGGATACATCGTTTCAGATAGAAACTAGCAATATTCACGAGTATCGATTTTACAAATCCTCGAAGAGTAGACGAGAGAAAGGTGTAAACTTTTTCTCTCAGAACTGCGCGAAAACTTGTATTCCGGCTCAAAACAAAGGGATACATCGTTTTAGATAGAAACTAGCAATATTCACGAGCATCGATTTTACAAGTCGTCGAAGAGTAGACGAGAGAAAGGTGTAAACTTTTTCTCTCAGAACTGCGCGAAAATTTGTATTCCGGCTCAAAACAACGGGATACATCGTTTCAGATAGAAACTGGCAATATTCACGAGCATCGATTTTACAAGTCGTCGAAGAGTACAGGAGAGAAAGGTGTAAACTTTTTCTCTCAGAACTTCACGAAAACTTGTATTCCGGCTCAAAACAACGGGATACATGGTTTTAGATCGAAAAAAGCAAGATTCACGAGCATCGATTTTACAAATCGTCGAAGAGTAGAGGAGAGAAAGGTGTAAACTTTTTCTCTCAGAACTTCACGAAAACTTGTATTCCGGCTCAAAACAACGGGATACATGGTTTTAGATCGAAACTAGCAAGATTCACGAGCATCGATTTTACAAGTCGTCGAAGAGTAGAGGAGAGAAAGGTGTAAACTTTTTCTCTCAGAACTTCACGAAAACTTGTATTGCGGCTCAACCCAACGGGATACATGGTTTTAGATCGAAACTAGCAAGATTCACGAGCATCGATTTTACAAGTCGTCCAAGAGTAGACGAGAGAAGTGTAAACTTTTTCTCTCAGAACTGCGCGAAAACTTGTATTCCGGCTCAAAACAACGGAATACATGGTTTTAGATCGAAACTAACAAGATTCACGAGCATCGATTTTACAAGTCGTCCAAGAGTAGACGAGAGAAAGGCGTAAACTTTTTCTCTCAGAACTTCACGAAAACTTGTATTCCGGCTCAAAACAACGGGATACATCGTTTCAGATAGAAACTAGCAATATTCACGAGCATCGATTTTACAAGTCGTCGAAGAGTAGACGAGAGAAAGGTGTAAACTTTTGTCTCTCAGAACTGCGCGAAAATTTGTATTCCGGCTCAAAACAACGGGATACATCGTTTCAGATAGAAACTAGCAATATTCACGAGTATCGATTTTACAAATCCTCGAAGAGTAGACGAGAGAAAGGTGTAAACTTTTTCTCTCAGAACTGCGCGAAAACTTGTATTCCGGCTCAAAACAAAGGGATACATCGTTTTAGATAGAAACTAGCAATATTCACGAGCATCGATTTTACAAGTCGTCGAAGAGTAGACGAGAGAAAGGTGTAAACTTTTTCTCTCAGAACTGCGCGAAAATTTGTATTCCGGCTCAAAACAACGGGATACATCGTTTCAGATAGAAACTAGCAATATTCACGAGCATCGATTTTACAAGTCGTCGAAGAGTACAGGAGAGAAAGGTGTAAACTTTTTCTCTCAGAACTTCACGAAAACTTGTATTCCGGCTCAAAACAACGGGATACATGGTTTTAGATCGAAACTAGCAAGATTCACGAGCATCGATTTTACAAGTCGTCGAAGAGTAGAGGAGAGAAAGGTGTAAACTTTTTCTCTCAGAACTTCACGAAAACTTGTATTGCGGCTCAACCCAACGGGATACATGGTTTTAGATCGAAACTCGCAAGATTCACGAGCATCGATTTTACAAGTCGTCCAAGAGTAGACGAGAGAAAAGTGTAAACTTTTTCTCTCAGAACTGCGCGAAAACTTGTATTCCGGCTCAAAACAACGGAATACATGGTTTTAGATCGAAACTAACAAGATTCACGAGCATCGATTTTACAAGTCGTCGAAGAGTAGAGGAGAGAAAGGTGTAAACTTTTCTCTCAGAACTTCACGAAATCTTGTATTCCGGCTCAAAACAACGGGATACATGGTTTTAGATCGAAAGTAACAAGATTCACGAGCATCAATTTTACAAGTCGTCGAAGAGTAGAAGAGAATGGTGTAAAATTTTTCTCTCAGGACTGCGCTAAATCTTGTATTCCGGCTCAAAACAACCGGATACATCGTTTTAGATCGAAACTAGCAAAATTCACGAGCATCGATTTTACAAGTCGTCGAAGAGTAGACGAGAGAAAGGTGTAAACTTTTTCTCTCAGAACTTCACGAAAACTTGTATTCCGGCTCAAAACAACGGGATACATGGTTTTAGATCGAAACTAGCAAGATTCACGAGCATCGATTTTACAAGTCGTCGAAGAGTAGAGGAGAGAAAGGTGTAAACTTTTTCTCTCAGAACTTCACGAAAACTTGTATTGCGGCTCAACCCAACGGGATACATGGTTTTAGATCGAAACTCGCAAGATTCACGAGCATCGATTTTACAAGTCGTCCAAGAGTAGACGAGAGAAAAGTGTAAACTTTTTCTCTCAGAACTGCGCGAAAACTTGTATTCCGGCTCAAAACAACGGAATACATGGTTTTAGATCGAAACTAACAAGATTCACGAGCATCGATTTTACAAGTCGTCGAAGAGTAGAGGAGAGAAAGGTGTAAACTTTTCTCTCAGAACTTCACAAAAACTTGTATTCCGGCTCAAAACAACGGGATACATGGTTTTAGATCGAAAGTAACAAGATTCACGAGCATCAATTTTACAAGTCGTCGAAGAGTAGAAGAGAATGGTGTAAAATTTTTCTCTCAGGACTGCGCTAAATCTTGTATTCCGGCTCAAAACAACCGGATACATCGTTTTAGATCGAAACTAGCAAAATTCACGAGCATCGATTTTACAAGTCGTCGAAGAGTAGACGAGAGAAAGGTGTAAACTTTTTCTCTCAGAACTGCGCGAAAACTTGTATTCCGGCTCAAAACAACGGGATACATCGTTTTAGATCGAAACTAGCAAAACTCACGAGCATCGATTTTACAAGTTGTCGAAGAGTAGACGAGAGAAAGGTGTAAACTTTTTCTCTCAGAACTGCGCGAAAACTTGTATTCCGGCTCAAAACAACGGGATACATCGTATTAGATCGAAACTAGCAAGATTCACGAGTATCGATTTTACAAATCCTCGAACAGTAGACGAGAGAAAGGTGTAAACTTTTTCTCTCAGAACTGCGCGAAAACTTGTATTCCGGCTCAAAACAACGGGATACATCGTTTTAGATAGAAACTAGCAATATTCACGAGCATCGATTTTACAAGTCGTCGAAGAGTAGACGAGAGAAAGGTGTAAACTTTTTCTCTCAGAACTGCGCGAAAATTTGTATTCCGGCTCAAAACAACGGGATACATCGTTTCAGATAGAAACTAGCAATATTCACGAGCATCGATTTTACAAGTCGTCGAAGAGTAGAGGAGAGAAAGGTGTAAACTTTTTCTCTCAGAACTTCACGAAAACTTGTATTCCGGCTCAAAACAACGGGATACATGGTTTTAGATCGAAAAAAGCAAGATTCACGAGCATCGATTTTACAAGTCGTCGAAGAGTAGAGGAGAGAAAGGTGTAAACTTTTTCTCTCAGAAATTCACGAAAACTTGTATTCCGGCTCAAAACAACGGGATACATGGTTTTAGATCGAAACTAGCAAGATTCACGAGCATCGATTTTACAAGTCGTCGAAGAGTAGAGGAGAGAAAGGTGTAAACTTTTTCTCTCAGAACTTCACGAAAACTTGTATTGCGGCTCAACCCAACGGGATACATGGTTTTAGATCGAAACTAGCAAGATTCACGAGCATCGATTTTACAAGTCGTCCAAGAGTAGACGAGAGAAAGGTGTAAACTTTTTCTCTCAGAACTGCGCGAAACCTTGTATTCCGGCTCAAAACAAAGGGATACATCGTTTTAGATAGAAACTAGCAATATTCACGGGCATCGATTTTACAAGTCGTCGAAGAGTAGACGAGAGAAAGGTGTAAACTTTTTCTCTCAGAACTGCGCGAAAACTTGTATTCCGGCTCAAAACAAAGGGATACATCGTTTTAGATAGAAACTAGCAATATTCACGAGCATCGATTTTACAAGTCGTCGAAGAGTAGACGAGAGAAAGGTGTAAACTTTTTCTCTCAGAACTGCGCGAAAATTTGTATTCCGGCTCAAAACAACGGGATACATCGTTTCAGATAGAAACTGGCAATATTCACGAGCATCGATTTTACAAGTCGTCGAAGAGTACAGGAGAGAAAGATGTAAACTTTTTCTCTCAGAACTTCACGAAAACTTGTATTCCGGCTCAAAACAACGGGATACATGGTTTTAGATCGAAAAAAGCAAGATTCACGAGCATCGATTTTACAAATCGTCGAAGAGTAGAGGAGAGAAAGGTGTAAACTTTTTCTCTCAGAACTTCACGAAAACTTGTATTCCGGCTCAAAACAACGGGATACATGGTTTTAGATCGAAACTAGCAAGATTCACGAGCATCGATTTACAAGTCGTCGAAGAGTAGAGGAGAGAAAGGTGTAAACTTTTTCTCTCAGAACTTCACGAAAACTTGTATTGCGGCTCAACCCAACGGGATACATGGTTTTAGATCGAAACTAGCAAGATTCACGAGCATCGATTTTACAAGTCGTCCAAGAGTAGACGAGAGAAGTGTAAACTTTTTCTCTCAGAACTGCGCGAAAACTTGTATTCCGGCTCAAAACAACGGAATACATGGTTTTAGATCGAAACTAACAAGATTCACGAGCATCGATTTTACAAGTCGTCCAAGAGTAGACGAGAGAAAGGCGTAAACTTTTTCTCTCAGAACTTCACGAAAACTTGTATTCCGGCTCAAAACAACGGGATACATCGTTTCAGATAGAAACTAGCAATATTCACGAGCATCGATTTTACAAGTCGTCGAAGAGTAGACGAGAGAAAGGTGTAAACTTTTGTCTCTCAGAACTGCGCGAAAATTTGTATTCCGGCTCAAAACAACGGGATACATCGTTTCAGATAGAAACTAGCAATATTCACGAGTATCGATTTTACAAATCCTCGAAGAGTAGACGAGAGAAAGGTGTAAACTTTTTCTCTCAGAACTGCGCGAAAACTTGTATTCCGGCTCAAAACAAAGGGATACATCGTTTTAGATAGAAACTAGCAATATTCACGAGCATCGATTTTACAAGTCGTCGAAGAGTAGACGAGAGAAAGGTGTAAACTTTTTCTCTCAGAACTGCGCGAAAATTTGTATTCCGACTCAAAACAACGGGATACATCGTTTCAGATAGAAACTAGCAATATTCACGAGCATCGATTTTACAAGTCGTCGAAGAGTACAGGAGAGAAAGGTGTAAACTTTTTCTCTCAGAACTTCACGAAAACTTGTATTCCGGCTCAAAACAACGGGATACATGGTTTTAGATCGAAACTAGCAAGATTCACGAGCATCGATTTTACAAGTCGTCGAAGAGTAGAGGAGAGAAAGGTGTAAACTTTTTCTCTCAGAACTTCACGAAAACTTGTATTGCGGCTCAACCCAACGGGATACATGGTTTTAGATCGAAACTCGCAAGATTCACGAGCATCGATTTTACAAGTCGTCCAAGAGTAGACGAGAGAAAAGTGTAAACTTTTTCTCTCAGAACTGCGCGAAAACTTGTATTCCGGCTCAAAACAACGGAATACATGGTTTTAGATCGAAACTAACAAGATTCACGAGCATCGATTTTACAAGTCGTCGAAGAGTAGAGGAGAGAAAGGTGTAAACTTTTCTCTCAGAACTTCACGAAAACTTGTATTCCGGCTCAAAACAACGGGATACATGGTTTTAGATCGAAAGTAACAAGATTCACGAGCATCAATTTTACAAGTCGTCGAAGAGTAGAAGAGAATGGTGTAAAATTTTTCTCTCAGGACTGCGCTAAATCTTGTATTCCGGCTCAAAACAACCGGATACATCGTTTTAGATCGAAACTAGCAAAATTCACGAGCATCGATTTTACAAGTCGTCGAAGAGTAGACGAGAGAAAGGTGTAAACTTTTTCTCTCAGAACTTCACGAAAACTTGTATTCCGGCTCAAAACAACGGGATACATGGTTTTAGATCGAAACTAGCAAGATTCACGAGCATCGATTTTACAAGTCGTCGAAGAGTAGAGGAGAGAAAGGTGTAAACTTTTTCTCTCAGAACTTCACGAAAACTTGTATTGCGGCTCAACCCAACGGGATACATGGTTTTAGATCGAAACTCGCAAGATTCACGAGCATCGATTTTACAAGTCGTCCAAGAGTAGACGAGAGAAAAGTGTAAACTTTTTCTCTCAGAACTGCGCGAAAACTTGTATTCCGGCTCAAAACAACGGAACATGGTTTTAGATCGAAAGTAACAAGATTCACGAGCATCAATTTTACAAGTTGTCGAAGAGTAGAAGAGAATGGTGTAAAATTTTTCTCTCAGGACTTCGCTAAATCTTGTATTCCGGCTCAAAACAACCGGATACATCGTTTTAGATCGAAACTAGCAAAATTCACGAGCATCGATTTTACAAGTCGTCGAAGAGTAGACGAGAGAAAGGTGTAAACTTTTTCTCTCAGAACTGCGCGAAAACTTGTATTCCGGCTCAAAACAACGGGATACATCGTTTTAGATCGAAACTAGCAAAACTCACGAGCATCGATTTTACAAGTTGTCGAAGAGTAGACGAGAGAAAGGTGTAAACTTTTTCTCTCAGAACTGCGCGAAAACTTGTATTCCGGCTCAAAACAACGGGATACATCGTATTAGATCGAAACTAGCAAGATTCACGAGTATCGATTTTACAAATCCTCGAACAGTAGACGAGAGAAAGATGTAAACTTTTTCTCTCAGAACTGCGCGAAAACTTGTATTCCGGCTCAAAACAACGGGATACATCGTTTTAGATAGAAACTAGCAATATTCACGAGCATCGATTTTACAAGTCGTCGAAGAGTAGACGAGAGAAAGGTGTAAACTTTTTCTCTTAGAACTGCGCGAAAATTTGTATTCCGGCTCAAAACAACGGGATACATCGTTTCAGATAGAAACTAGCAATATTCACGAGCATCGATTTTACAAGTCGTCGAAGAGTAGAGGAGAGAAAGGTGTAAACTTTTTCTCTCAGAACTTCACGAAAACTAGTATTCCGGCTCAAAACAACGGGATACATGGTTTTAGATCGAAAAAAGCAAGATTCACGAGCATCGATTTTACAAGTCGTCGAAGAGTAGAGGAGAGAAAGGTGTAAACTTTTTCTCTCAGAAATTCACGAAAACTTGTATTCCGGCCCAAAACAACGGGATACATGGTTTTAGATCGAAACTAGCAAGATTCACGAGCATCGATTTTACAAGTCGTCGAAGAGTAGAGGAGAGAAAGGTGTAAACTTTTTCTCTCAGAACTTCACGAAAACTTGTATTGCGGCTCAACCCAACGGGATACATGGTTTTAGATCGAAACTAGCAAGATTCACGAGCATCGATTTTACAAGTCGTCCAAGAGTAGACGAGAGAAAGGTGTAAACTTTTTCTCTCAGAACTGCGCGAAACCTTGTATTCCGGCTCAAAACAAAGGGATACATCGTTTTAGATAGAAACTAGCAATATTCACGGGCATCGATTTTACAAGTCGTCGAAGAGTAGACGAGAGAAAGGTGTAAACTTTTTCTCTCAGAACTGCGCGAAAATTTGTATTCCGGCTCAAAACAACGGGATACATCGTTTCAGATAGAAACTAGCAATATTCACGAGCATCGATTTTACAAGTCGTCGAAGAGTAGAGGAGAGAAAGGTGTAAACTTTTTCTCTCAGAACATCACGAAAACTTGTATTCCGGCTCAAAACAACGGGATACATGGTTTTAGATCGAAAAAAGCAAGATTCACGAGCATCGATTTTACAAGTCGTCGAAGAGTAGAGGAGAGAAAGGTGTAAACTTTTTCTCTCAGAACTTCACGAAAACTTGTATTCCGGCTCAAAACAACGGGATACATGGTTTTAGATCGAAACTAGCAAGATTCACGAGCATCGATTTTACAAGTCGTCGAAGAGTAGAGGAGAGAAAGGTGTAAACTTTTACTCTCAGAACTTCACGAAAACTTGTATTGCGGCTCAACCCAACGGGATACATGGTTTTAGATCGAAACTCGCAAGATTCACGAGCATCGATTTTACAAGTCGTCCAAGAGTAGACGAGAGAAAAGTGTAAACTTTTTCTCTCAGAACTGCGCGAAAACTTGTATTCCGGCTCAAAACAACGGAATACATGGTTTTAGATCGAAACTAACAAGATTCACGAGCATCGATTTTACAAGTCGTCGAAGAGTAGAGGAGAGAAAGGTGTAAACTTTTCTCTCAGAACTTCACGAAAACTTGTATTCCGGCTCAAAACAACGGGATACATGGTTTTAGATCGAAAGTAACAAGATTCACGAGCATCAATTTTACAAGTCGTCGAAGAGTAGAAGAGAATGGTGTAAAATTTTTCTCTCAGGACTCGCTAAATCTTGTATTCCGGCTCAAAACAACCGGATACATCGTTTTAGATCGAAACTAGCAAAATTCACGAGCATCGATTTTACAAGTCGTCGAAGAGTAGACGAGAGAAAGGTGTAAACTTTTTCTCTCAGAACTGCGCGAAAACTTGTATTCCGGCTCAAAACAACGGGATACATCGTTTTAGATCGAAACTAGCAAAACTCACGAGCATCGATTTTACAAGTTGTCGAAGAGTAGACGAGAGAAAGGTGTAAACTTTTTCTCTCAGAACTGCGCGAAATCTTGTATTCCGGCTCAAAACAACGGTATACATCGTATTAGATCGAAACTAGTAAGATTCACGAGTATCGATTTTACAAATCCTCGAAGAGTAGACGAGAGAAAGGTGTAAACTTTTTCTCTCAGAACTGCGCGAAAACTTGTATTCCGGCTCAAAACAACGGGATACATCGTTTTAGATAGAAACTAGCAATATTCACGAGCATCGATTTTACAAGTCGTCGAAGAGTAGACGAGAGAAAGGTGTAAACTTTTTCTCTCAGAACTGCGCGAAAATTTGTATTCCGGCTCAAAACAACGGGATACATCGTTTCAGATAGAAACTAGCAATATTCACGAGCATCGATTTTACAAGTCGTCGAAGAGTAGAGGAGAGAAAGGTGTAAACTTTTTCTCTCAGAACTTCACGAAAACTTGCATTCCGGCTCAAAACAACGGGATACATGGTTTTAGATCGAAAAAAGCAAGATTCACGAGCATCGATTTTACAAGTCGTCGAAGAGTAGAGGAGAGAAAGGTGTAAACTTTTTCTCTCAGAACTTCACGAAAACTTGTATTCCGGCTCAAAACAACGGGATACATGGTTTTAGATCGAAACTAGCAAGATTCACGAGCATCGATTTTACAAGTCGTCGAAGAGTAGAGGAGAGAAAGGTGTAAACTTTTTCTCTCAGAACTTCACGAAAACTTGTATTGCGGCTCAACCCAACGGGATACATGGTTTTAGATCGAAACTAGCAAGATTCACGAGCATCGATTTTACAAGTCGTCCAAGAGTAGACGAGAGAAAGGTGTAAACTTTTTCTCTCAGAACTGCGCGAAACCTTGTATTCCGGCTCAAAACAAAGGGATACATCGTTTTAGATAGAAACTAGCAATATTCACGGGCATCGATTTTACAAGTCGTCGAAGAGTAGACGAGAGAAAGGTGTAAACTTTTTCTCTCAGAACTGCGCGAAAATTTGTATTCCGGCTCAAAACAACGGGATACATCGTTTCAGATAGAAACTAGCAATATTCACGAGCATCGATTTTACAAGTCGTCGAAGAGTAGACGAGAGAAAGGTGTAAACTTTTTCTCTCAGAACTTCACGAAAACTTGTATTCCGGCTCAAAACAACGGGATACATGGTTTTAGATCGAAAAAAGCAAGATTCACGAGCATCGAGTTTACAAGTCGTCGAAGAGTAGAGGAGAGAAAGGTGTAAACTTTTTTCTCAGAACTTCACGAAAACTTGTATTCCGGCTCAAAACAACGGGATACATGGTTTTAGATCGAAACTAGCAAGATTCACGAGCATCGATTTTACAAGTCGTCGAAGAGTAGAGGAGAGAAAGGTGTAAACTTTTTCTCTCAGAACTTCACGAAAACTTGTATTGCGGCTCAACCCAACGGGATACATGGTTTTAGATCGAAACTCGCAAGATTCACGAGCATCGATTTTACAAGTCGTCCAAGAGTAGACGAGAGAAAAGTGTAAACTTTTTCTCTCAGAACTGCGCGAAAACTTGTATTCCGGCTCAAAACAACGGAATACATGGTTTTAGATCGAAACTAACAAGATTCACGAGCATCGATTTTACAAGTCGTCGAAGAGTAGAGGAGAGAAAGGTGTAAACTTTTCTCTCAGAACTTCACGAAAACTTGTATTCCGGCTCAAAACAACGGGATACATGGTTTTAGATCGAAAGTAACAAGATTCACGAGCATCAATTTTACAAGTCGTCGAAGAGTAGAAGAGAATGGTGTAAAATTTTTCTCTCAGGACTGCGCTAAATCTTGTATTCCGGCTCAAAACAACCGGATACATCGTTTTAGATCGAAACTAGCAAAATTCACGAGCATCGATTTTACAAGTCGTCGAAGAGTAGACGAGAGAAAGGTGTAAACTTTTTCTCTCAGAACTGCGCGAAAACTTGTATTCCGGCTCAAAACAACGGGATACATCGTTTTAGATCGAACCTAGCAAAACTCACGAGCATCGATTTTACAAGTTGTCGAAGAGTAGACGAGAGAAAGGTGTAAACTTTTTCTCTCAGAACTGCGCGAAAACTTGTATTCCGGCTCAAAACAACGGGATACATCGTATTAGATCGAAACTAGCAAGATTCACGAGTATCGATTTTACAAATCCTCGAAGAGTAGACGAGAGAAAGGTGTAAACTTTTTCTCTCAGAACTGCGCGAAAACTTGTATTCCGGCTCAAAACAACGGGATACATCGTTTTAGATAGAAACTAGCAATATTCACGAGCATCGATTTTACAAGTCGTCGAAGAGTAGACGAGAGAAAGGTGTAAACTTTTTCTCTCAGAACTGCGCGAAAATTTGTATTCCGGCTCAAAACAACGGGATACATCGTTTCAGGTAGAAACTAGCAATATTCACGAGCATCGATTTTACAAGTCGTCGAAGAGTAGAGGAGAGAAAGGTGTAAACTTTTTCTCTCAGAACTTCACGAAAACTTGCATTCCGGCTCAAAACAACGGGATACATGGTTTTAGATCGAAAAAAGCAAGATTCACGAGCATCGATTTTACAAGTCGTCGAAGAGTAGAGGAGAGAAAGGTGTAAACTTTTTCTCTCAGAACTTCACGAAAACTTGTATTGCGGCTCAACCCAACGGGATACATGGTTTTAGATCGAAACTAGCAAGATTCACGAGCATCGATTTTACAAGTCGTCCAAGAGTAGACGAGAGAAAGGTGTAAACTTTTTCTCTCAGAACTGCGCGAAACCTTGTATTCCGGCTCAAAACAAAGGGATACATCGTTTTAGATAGAAACTAGCAATATTCACGGGCATCGATTTTACAAGTCGTCGAAGAGTAGACGAGAGAAAGGTGTAAACTTTTTCTCTCAGAACTGCGCGAAAATTTGTATTCCGGCTCAAAACAACGGGATACATCGTTTCAGATAGAAACTAGCAATATTCACGAGCATCATTTTACAAGTCGTCGAAGAGTAGAGGAGAGAAAGGTGTAAACTTTTTCTCTCAGAACTTCACGAAAACTTGTATTCCGGCTCAAAACAACGGGATACATGGTTTTAGATCGAAAAAAGCAAGATTCACGAGCATCGATTTTACAAGTCGTCGAAGAGTAGAGGAGAGAAAGGTGTAAACTTTTTCTCTCAGAACTTCACGAAAACTTGTATTCCGGCTCAAAACAACGGGATACATCGTTTTAGATCGAAACTAGCAAAACTCACGAGCATCGATTTTACAAGTTGTCGAAGAGTAGACGAGAGAAAGGTGTAAACTTTTTCTCTCAGAACTGCGCGAAAACTTGTATTCCGGCTCAAAACAACGGGATACATCGTATTAGATCGAAAGTAACAAGATTCACGAGCATCAATTTTACAAGTCGTCGAAGAGTAGAAGAGAATGGTGTAAAATTTTTCTCTCAGGACTGCGCTAAATCTTGTATTCCGGCTCAAAACAACCGGATACATCGTTTTAGATCGAAACTAGCAAAATTCACGAGCATCGATTTTACAAGTCGTCGAAGAGTAGACGAGAGAAAGGTGTAAACTTTTTCTCTCAGAACTTCACGAAAACTTGTATTCCGGCTCAAAACAACGGGATACATGGTTTTAGATCGAAACTAGCAAGATTCACGAGCATCGATTTTACAAGTCGTCGAAGAGTAGAGGAGAGAAAGGTGTAAACTTTTTCTCTCAGAACTTCACGAAAACTTGTATTGCGGCTCAACCCAACGGGATACATGGTTTTAGATCGAAACTCGCAAGATTCACGAGCATCGATTTTACAAGTCGTCCAAGAGTAGACGAGAGAAAAGTGTAAACTTTTTCTCTCAGAACTGCGCGAAAACTTGTATTCCGGCTCAAAACAACGGAACATGGTTTTAGATCGAAAGTAACAAGATTCACGAGCATCAATTTTACAAGTTGTCGAAGAGTAGAAGAGAATGGTGTAAAATTTTTCTCTCAGGACTTCGCTAAATCTTGTATTCCGGCTCAAAACAACCGGATACATCGTTTTAGATCGAAACTAGCAAAATTCACGAGCATCGATTTTACAAGTCGTCGAAGAGTAGACGAGAGAAAGGTGTAAACTTTTTCTCTCAGAACTGCGCGAAAACTTGTATTCCGGCTCAAAACAACGGGATACATCGTTTTAGATCGAAACTAGCAAAACTCACGAGCATCGATTTTACAAGTTGTCGAAGAGTAGACGAGAGAAAGGTGTAAACTTTTTCTCTCAGAACTGCGCGAAAACTTGTATTCCGGCTCAAAACAACGGGATACATCGTATTAGATCGAAACTAGCAAGATTCACGAGTATCGATTTTACAAATCCTCGAACAGTAGACGAGAGAAAGATGTAAACTTTTTCTCTCAGAACTGCGCGAAAACTTGTATTCCGGCTCAAAACAACGGGATACATCGTTTTAGATAGAAACTAGCAATATTCACGAGCATCGATTTTACAAGTCGTCGAAGAGTAGACGAGAGAAAGGTGTAAACTTTTTCTCTTAGAACTGCGCGAAAATTTGTATTCCGGCTCAAAACAACGGGATACATCGTTTCAGATAGAAACTAGCAATATTCACGAGCATCGATTTTACAAGTCGTCGAAGAGTAGAGGAGAGAAAGGTGTAAACTTTTTCTCTCAGAACTTCACGAAAACTAGTATTCCGGCTCAAAACAACGGGATACATGGTTTTAGATCGAAAAAAGCAAGATTCACGAGCATCGATTTTACAAGTCGTCGAAGAGTAGAGGAGAGAAAGGTGTAAACTTTTTCTCTCAGAAATTCACGAAAACTTGTATTCCGGCCCAAAACAACGGGATACATGGTTTTAGATCGAAACTAGCAAGATTCACGAGCATCGATTTTACAAGTCGTCGAAGAGTAGAGGAGAGAAAGGTGTAAACTTTTTCTCTCAGAACTTCACGAAAACTTGTATTGCGGCTCAACCCAACGGGATACATGGTTTTAGATCGAAACTAGCAAGATTCACGAGCATCGATTTTACAAGTCGTCCAAGAGTAGACGAGAGAAAGGTGTAAACTTTTTCTCTCAGAACTGCGCGAAACCTTGTATTCCGGCTCAAAACAAAGGGATACATCGTTTTAGATAGAAACTAGCAATATTCACGGGCATCGATTTTACAAGTCGTCGAAGAGTAGACGAGAGAAAGGTGTAAACTTTTTCTCTCAGAACTGCGCGAAAATTTGTATTCCGGCTCAAAACAACGGGATACATCGTTTCAGATAGAAACTAGCAATATTCACGAGCATCGATTTTACAAGTCGTCGAAGAGTAGAGGAGAGAAAGGTGTAAACTTTTTCTCTCAGAACATCACGAAAACTTGTATTCCGGCTCAAAACAACGGGATACATGGTTTTAGATCGAAAAAAGCAAGATTCACGAGCATCGATTTTACAAGTCGTCGAAGAGTAGAGGAGAGAAAGGTGTAAACTTTTTCTCTCAGAACTTCACGAAAACTTGTATTCCGGCTCAAAACAACGGGATACATGGTTTTAGATCGAAACTAGCAAGATTCACGAGCATCGATTTTACAAGTCGTCGAAGAGTAGAGGAGAGAAAGGTGTAAACTTTTACTCTCAGAACTTCACGAAAACTTGTATTGCGGCTCAACCCAACGGGATACATGGTTTTAGATCGAAACTCGCAAGATTCACGAGCATCGATTTTACAAGTCGTCCAAGAGTAGACGAGAGAAAAGTGTAAACTTTTTCTCTCAGAACTGCGCGAAAACTTGTATTCCGGCTCAAAACAACGGAATACATGGTTTTAGATCGAAACTAACAAGATTCACGAGCATCGATTTTACAAGTCGTCTAAGAGTAGAGGAGAGAAAGGTGTAAACTTTTCTCTCAGAACTTCACGAAAACTTGTATTCCGGCTCAAAACAACGGGATACATGGTTTTAGATCGAAAGTAACAAGATTCACGAGCATCAATTTTACAAGTCGTCGAAGAGTAGAAGAGAATGGTGTAAAATTTTTCTCTCAGGACTCGCTAAATCTTGTATTCCGGCTCAAAACAACCGGATACATCGTTTTAGATCGAAACTAGCAAAATTCACGAGCATCGATTTTACAAGTCGTCGAAGAGTAGACGAGAGAAAGGTGTAAACTTTTTCTCTCAGAACTGCGCGAAAACTTGTATTCCGGCTCAAAACAACGGGATACATCGTTTTAGATCGAAACTAGCAAAACTCACGAGCATCGATTTTACAAGTTGTCGAAGAGTAGACGAGAGAAAGGTGTAAACTTTTTCTCTCAGAACTGCGCGAAATCTTGTATTCCGGCTCAAAACAACGGTATACATCGTATTAGATCGAAACTAGTAAGATTCACGAGTATCGATTTTACAAATCCTCGAAGAGTAGACGAGAGAAAGGTGTAAACTTTTTCTCTCAGAACTGCGCGAAAACTTGTATTCCGGCTCAAAACAACGGGATACATCGTTTTAGATAGAAACTAGCAATATTCACGAGCATCGATTTTACAAGTCGTCGAAGAGTAGACGAGAGAAAGGTGTAAACTTTTTCTCTCAGAACTGCGCGAAAATTTGTATTCCGGCTCAAAACAACGGGATACATCGTTTCAGATAGAAACTAGCAATATTCACGAGCATCGATTTTACAAGTCGTCGAAGAGTAGAGGAGAGAAAGGTGTAAACTTTTTCTCTCAGAACTTCACGAAAACTTGCATTCCGGCTCAAAACAACGGGATACATGGTTTTAGATCGAAAAAAGCAAGATTCACGAGCATCGATTTTACAAGTCGTCGAAGAGTAGAGGAGAGAAAGGTGTAAACTTTTTCTCTCAGAACTTCACGAAAACTTGTATTCCGGCTCAAAACAACGGGATACATGGTTTTAGATCGAAACTAGCAAGATTCACGAGCATCGATTTTACAAGTCGTCGAAGAGTAGAGGAGAGAAAGGTGTAAACTTTTTCTCTCAGAACTTCACGAAAACTTGTATTGCGGCTCAACCCAACGGGATACATGGTTTTAGATCGAAACTAGCAAGATTCACGAGCATCGATTTTACAAGTCGTCCAAGAGTAGACGAGAGAAAGGTGTAAACTTTTTCTCTCAGAACTGCGCGAAACCTTGTATTCCGGCTCAAAACAAAGGGATACATCGTTTTAGATAGAAACTAGCAATATTCACGGGCATCGATTTTACAAGTCGTCGAAGAGTAGACGAGAGAAAGGTGTAAACTTTTTCTCTCAGAACTGCGCGAAAATTTGTATTCCGGCTCAAAACAACGGGATACATCGTTTCAGATAGAAACTAGCAATATTCACGAGCATCGATTTTACAAGTCGTCGAAGAGTAGACGAGAGAAAGGTGTAAACTTTTTCTCTCAGAACTTCACGAAAACTTGTATTCCGGCTCAAAACAACGGGATACATGGTTTTAGATCGAAAAAAGCAAGATTCACGAGCATCGAGTTTACAAGTCGTCGAAGAGTAGAGGAGAGAAAGGTGTAAACTTTTTTCTCAGAACTTCACGAAAACTTGTATTCCGGCTCAAAACAACGGGATACATGGTTTTAGATCGAAACTAGCAAGATTCACGAGCATCGATTTTACAAGTCGTCGAAGAGTAGAGGAGAGAAAGGTGTAAACTTTTTCTCTCAGAACTTCACGAAAACTTGTATTGCGGCTCAACCCAACGGGATACATGGTTTTAGATCGAAACTCGCAAGATTCACGAGCATCGATTTTACAAGTCGTCCAAGAGTAGACGAGAGAAAAGTGTAAACTTTTTCTCTCAGAACTGCGCGAAAACTTGTATTCCGGCTCAAAACAACGGAATACATGGTTTTAGATCGAAACTAACAAGATTCACGAGCATCGATTTTACAAGTCGTCGAAGAGTAGAGGAGAGAAAGGTGTAAACTTTTCTCTCAGAACTTCACGAAAACTTGTATTCCGGCTCAAAACAACGGGATACATGGTTTTAGATCGAAAGTAACAAGATTCACGAGCATCAATTTTACAAGTCGTCGAAGAGTAGAAGAGAATGGTGTAAAATTTTTCTCTCAGGACTGCGCTAAATCTTGTATTCCGGCTCAAAACAACCGGATACATCGTTTTAGATCGAAACTAGCAAAATTCACGAGCATCGATTTTACAAGTCGTCGAAGAGTAGACGAGAGAAAGGTGTAAACTTTTTCTCTCAGAACTGCGCGAAAACTTGTATTCCGGCTCAAAACAACGGGATACATCGTTTTAGATCGAACCTAGCAAAACTCACGAGCATCGATTTTACAAGTTGTCGAAGAGTAGACGAGAGAAAGGTGTAAACTTTTTCTCTCAGAACTGCGCGAAAACTTGTATTCCGGCTCAAAACAACGGGATACATCGTATTAGATCGAAACTAGCAAGATTCACGAGTATCGATTTTACAAATCCTCGAAGAGTAGACGAGAGAAAGGTGTAAACTTTTTCTCTCAGAACTGCGCGAAAACTTGTATTCCGGCTCAAAACAACGGGATACATCGTTTTAGATAGAAACTAGCAATATTCACGAGCATCGATTTTACAAGTCGTCGAAGAGTAGACGAGAGAAAGGTGTAAACTTTTTCTCTCAGAACTGCGCGAAAATTTGTATTCCGGCTCAAAACAACGGGATACATCGTTTCAGGTAGAAACTAGCAATATTCACGAGCATCGATTTTACAAGTCGTCGAAGAGTAGAGGAGAGAAAGGTGTAAACTTTTTCTCTCAGAACTTCACGAAAATTTGTATTCCGGCTCAAAACAACGGGATACATCGTTTCAGATAGAAACTAGCAATATTCACGAGCATCGATTTTACAAGTCGTCGAAGAGTAGAGGAGAGAAAGGTGTAAACTTTTTCTCTCAGAACTTCACGAAAACTTGCATTCCGGCTCAAAACAACGGGATACATGGTTTTAGATCGAAAAAAGCAAGATTCACGAGCATCGATTTTACAAGTCGTCGAAGAGTAGAGGAGAGAAAGGTGTAAACTTTTTCTCTCAGAACTTCACGAAAACTTGTATTCCGGCTCAAAACAACGGGATACATGGTTTTAGATCGAAACTAGCAAGATTCACGAGCATCGATTTTACAAGTCGTCGAAGAGTAGAGGAGAGAAAGGTGTAAACTTTTTCTCTCAGAACTTCACGAAAACTTGTATTGCGGCTCAACCCAACGGGATACATGGTTTTAGATCGAAACTAGCAAGATTCACGAGCATCGATTTTACAAGTCGTCCAAGAGTAGACGAGAGAAAGGTGTAAACTTTTTCTCTCAGAACTGCGCGAAACCTTGTATTCCGGCTCAAAACAAAGGGATACATCGTTTTAGATAGAAACTAGCAATATTCACGGGCATCGATTTTACAAGTCGTCGAAGAGTAGACGAGAGAAAGATGTAAACTTTTTCTCTCAGAACTGCGCGAAAACTTGTATTCCGGCTCAAAACAACGGGATACATCGTTTTAGATCGAAACTAGCAAAACTCACGAGCATCGATTTTACAAGTTGTCGAAGAGTAGACGAGAGAAAGGTGTAAACTTTTTCTCTCAGAACTGCGCGAAAACTTGTATTCCGGCTCAAAACAACGGGATACATCGTATTAGATCGAAACTAGCAAGATTCACGAGTATCGATTTTACAAATCCTCGAAGAGTAGACGAGAGAAAGGTGTAAACTTTTTCTCTCAGAACTGCGCGAAAACTTGTATTCCGGCTCAAAACAACGGGATACATCGTTTTAGATAGAAACTAGCAATATTCACGAGCATCGATTTTACAAGTCGTCGAAGAGTAGACGAGAGAAAGGTGTAAACTTTTTCTCTCAGAACTGCGCGAAATTTTGTATTCCGGCTCAAAACAACGGGATACATCGTTTCAGATAGAAACTAGCAATATTCACGAGCATCGATTTTACAAGTCGTCGAAGAGTAGAGGAGAGAAAGGTGTAAACTTTTTCTCTCAGAACTTCACGAAAACTTGTATTCCGGCTCAAAACAACGGGATACATGGTTTTAGGTCGAAAAAAGCAAGATTCACGAGCATCGATTTTACAAGTCGTCGAAGAGTAGAGGAGAGAAAGGTGTAAACTTTTTCTCTCAGAACTTCACGAAAACTTGTATTCCGGCTCAAAACAACGGGATACACGGTTTTAGATCGAAACTAGCAAGATTCACGAGCATCGATTTTACAAGTCGTCGAAGAGTAGAGGAGAGAAAGGTGTAAACTTTTTCTCTCAGAACTTCACGAAAACTTGTATTGCGGCTCAACCCAACGGGATACATGGTTTTAGATCGAAACTAGCAAGATTCACGAGCATCGATTTTACAAGTCGTCCAAGAGTAGACGAGAGAAAGGTGTAAACTTTTTCTCTCAGAACTGCGCGAAACCTTGTATTCCGGCTCAAAACAAAGGGATACATCGTTTTAGATAGAAACTAGCAATATTCACGGGCATCGATTTTACAAGTCGTCGAAGAGTAGACGAGAGAAAGGTGTAAACTTTTTCTCTCAGAACTGCGCGAAAATTTGTATTCCGGCTCAAAACAACGGGATACATCGTTTCAGATAGAAACTAGCAATATTCACGAGCATCGATTTTACAAGTCGTCGAAGAGTAGAGGAGAGAAAGGTGTAAACTTTTTCTCTCAGAACTTCACGAAAACTTGTATTCCGGCTCAAAACAACGGGATACATGGTTTTAGATCGAAAAAAGCAAGATTCACGAGCATCGATTTTACAAGTCGTCGAAGAGTAGAGGAGAGAAAGGTGTAAACTTTTTCTCTCAGAACTTCACGAAAACTTGTATTCCGGCTCAAAACAACGGGATACATGGTTTTAGATCGAAACTAGCAAGATTCACGAGCATCGATTTTACAAGTCGTCGAAGAGTAGAGGAGAGAAAGGTGTAAACTTTTTCTCTCAGAACTTCACGAAAACTTGTATTGCGGCTCAACCCAACGGGATACATGGTTTTAGATCGAAACTAGCAAGATTCACGAGCATCGATTTTACAAGTCGTCCAAGAGTAGACGAGAGAAAGGTGTAAACTTTTTCTCTCAGAACTGCGCGAAAACTTGTATTCCGGCTCAAAACAACGGAATACATGGTTTTAGATCGAAACTAACAAGATTCACGAGCATCGATTTTACAAGTCGTCCAAGAGTAGACGAGAGAAAGGTGTAAACTTTTTCTCTCAGAACTTCACGAAAACTTGTATTCCGGCTCAAAACAACGGGATACATGGTTTTAGATCGAAACTAACAAGATTCACGAGCATCGATTTTACAAGTCGTCGAAGAGTAGAGGAGAGAAAGGTGTAAACTTTTCTCTCAGAACTTCACGAAAAATTGTATTCCGGCTCAAAACAACGGGATACATGGTTTTAGATCGAAAGTAACAAGATTCACGAGCATCAATTTTACAAGTCGTCGAAGAGTAGAAGAGAATGGTGTAAAATTTTTCTCTCAGCACTGCGCTAAATCTTGTATTCCGGCTCAAAACAACGGGATACATCGTTTTAGATCGAAACTAGCAAAACTCACGAGCATCGATTTTACAAGTTGTGGAAGAGTAGACGAGAGAAAGGTGTAAACTTTTTCTCTCAGAACTGCGCAAAAACTTGTATTCCGGCTCAAAACAACAGGATACATCGTATTAGATCGAAACTAGCAAGATTCACGAGTATCGATTTTACAAATCCTCGAAGAGTAGACGAGAGAAAGGTGTAAACTTTTTCTCTCAGAACTGCGCGAAAACTTGTATTCCGGCTCAAAACAACGGGATACATCGTTTTAGATAGAAACTAGCAATATTCACGAGCATCGATTTTACAAGTCGTCGAAGAGTAGAGGAGAGAAAGGTGTAAACTTTTCTCTCAGAACTTCACGAAAAATTGTATTCCGGCTCAAAACAACGGGATACATGGTTTTAGATCGAAAGTAACAAGATTCACGAGCATCAATTTTACAAGTCGTCGAAGAGTAGAAGAGAATGGTGTAAAATTTTTCTCTCAGCACTGCGCTAAATCTTGTATTCCGGCTCAAAACAACCGGATACATCATTTTAGATCGAAACTAGCAAAATTCACGAGCATCGATTTTACAAGTCGTCGAAGAGTAGACGAGAGAAAGGTGTAAACTTTTTCTCTCAGAACTGCGCGAAAATTTGTATTCCGGCTCAAAACAACGGGATACATCGTTTCAGATAGAAACTAGCAATATTCACGAGCATCAATTTTACAAGTCGTCGAAGAGTAGAGGAGAGAAAGGTGTAAACTTTTTCTCTCAGAACTTCACGAAAACTTGTATTCCGGCTCAAAACAACAGGATACATGGTTTTAGATCGAAAAAAGCAAGATTCACGAGCATCGATTTTACAAGTCGTCGAAGAGTAGAGGAGAGAAAGGTGTAAACTTTTTCTCTCAGAACTTCACGAAAACTTGTATTCCGGCTCAAAACAACGGGATACATGGTTTTAGATCGAAACTAGCAAGATTCACGAGCATCGATTTTACAAGTCGTCGAAGAGTAGAGGAGAGAAAGGTGTAAACTTTTTCTCTCAGAACTTCACGAAAACTTGTATTGCGGCTCAACCCAACGGGATACATGGTTTTAGATCGAAACTAGCAAGATTCACGAGCATCGATTTTACAAGTCGTCCAAGAGTAGACGAGAGAAAGGTGTAAACTTTTTCTTTCAGAACTGCGCGAAACCTTGTATTCCGGCTCAAAACAAAGGGATACATCGTTTTAGATAGAAACTAGCAATATTCACGGGCATCGATTTTACAAGTCGTCGAAGAGTAGACGAGAGAAAGTTGTAAACTTTTTCTCTCAGAACTGCGCGAAAATTTGTATTCCGGCTCAAAACAACGGGATACATCGTTTCAGATAGAAACTAGCAATATTCACGAGCATCGATTTTACAAGTCGTCGAAGAGTAGAGGAGAGAAAGGTGTAAACTTTTTCTCTCAGAACTTCACGAAAACTTGTATTCCGGCTCAAAACAACGGGATACATGGTTTTAGATCGAAAAAAGCAAGATTCACGAGCATCGATTTTACAAGTCGTCGAAGAGTAGAGGAGAGAAAGGTGTAAACTTTTTCTCTCAGAACTTCACGAAAACTTGTATTCCGGCTCAAAACAACGGGATACATGGTTTTAGATGGAAACTAGCAAGATTCACGAGCATCGATTTTACAAGTCGTCGAAGAGTAGAGGAGAGAAAGGTGTAAACTTTTTCTCTCAGAACTTCACGAAAACTTGTATTGCGGCTCAACCCAACGGGATACATGGTTTTAGATCGAAACTAGCAAGATTCACGAGCATCGATTTTACAAGTCGTCCAAGAGTAGACGAGAGAAAGGTGTAAACTTTTTCTCTCAGAACTTCACGAAAACTTGTATTCCGGCTCAAAACAACGGGATACATGGTTTTAGATGGAAACTAGCAAGATTCACGAGCATCGATTTTACAAGTCGTCCAAGAGTAGACGAGAGAAAGGTGTAAACTTTTTCTCTCAGAACTGCGCGAAAACTTGTATTCCGGCTAAAAACAACGGAATACATGGTTTTAGATCGAAACTAACAAGATTCACGAGCATCGATTTTACAAGTCGTCCAAGAGTAGACGAGAGAAAGGTGTAAACTTTTTCTCTCAGAACTTCACGAAAACTTGTATTCCGGCTCAAAACAACGGGATACATGGTTTTAGATCGAAACTAACAAGATTCACGAGCATCGATTTTACAAGTCGTCGAAGAGTAGAGGAGAGAAAGGTGTAAACTTTTCTCTCAGAACTTCACGAAAAATTGTATTCCGGCTCAAAACAACGGGATACATGGTTTTAGATCGAAAGTAACAAGATTCACGAGCATCAATTTTACAAGTCGTCGAAGAGTAGAAGAGAATGGTGTAAAATTTTTCTCTCAGCACTGCGCTAAATCTTGTATTCCGGCTCAAAACAACCGGATACATCGTTTTAGATCGAAACTAGCAAAATTCACGAGCATCGATTTTACAAGTCGTCGAAGAGTAGACGAGAGAAAGGTGTAAACTTTTTCTCTCAGAACTGCGCGAAAATTTGTATTCCGGCTCAAAACAACGGGATACATCGTTTCAGATAGAAACTAGCAATATTCACGAGCGTCGATTTTACAAGTCGTCGAAGAGTAGAGGAGAGAAAGGTGTAAACTTTTTCTCTCAGAACTTCACGAAAACTTGTATTCCGGCTCAAAACAACGGGATACATGGTTTTAGATCGAAAAAAGCAAGATTCACGAGCATCGATTTTACAAGTCGTCGAAGAGTAGAGGAGAGAAAGGTGTAAACTTTTTCTCTCAGAACTTCACGAAAACTTGTATTCCGGCTCAAAACAACGGGATACATGGTTTTAGATCGAAACTAGCAAGATTCACGAGCATCGATTTTACAAGTCGTCGAAGAGTAGAGGAGAGAAAGGTGTAAACTTTTTCTCTCAGAACTTCACGAAAACTTGTATTGCGGCTCAACCCAACGGGATACATGGTTTTAGATCGAAACTAGCAAGATTCACGAGCATCGATTTTACAAGTCGTCCAAGAGTAGACGAGAGAAAGGTGTAAAATTTTTCTCTCAGGACTGCGCTAAATCTTGTATTCCGGCTCAAAACAACCGGATACATCGTTTTAGATCGAAACTAGCAAAATTCACGAGCATCGATTTTACAAGTCGTCGAAGAGTAGACGAGAGAAAGGTGTAAACTTTTTCTCTCAGAACTGCGCGAAAACTTGTATTCCAGCTCAAAACAACGTGATACATCGTTTTAGATCGAAACTAGCAAAACTCACGAGCATCGATTTTACAAGTTGTCGAAGAGTAGACGAGAGAAAGGTGTAAACTTTTTCTCTCAGAACTGCGCGAAAACTTGTATTCCGGGTCAAAACAACAGAATACATGGTTTTAGATCGAAACTAACAAGATTCACGAGCATCGATTTTACAAGTCGTCCAAGAGTAGACGAGAAAAAGGTGTAAACTTTTTCTCTCAGAACTTCACGAAAACTTGTATTCCGGCTCAAAACAACGGGATACATCGTATTAGATCGAAACTAGCAAGATTCACGAGTATCGATTTTACAAATCCTCGAAGAGTAGACGAGAGAAAGGTGTAAACTTTTTCTCTCAGAACTGCGCGAAAACTTGTATTCCGGCTCAAAACAACGGGATACATCGTTTTAGATAGAAACTAGCAATATTCACGAGCATCGATTTTACAAGTCGTCGAAGAGTAGAGGAGAGAAAGGTGTAAACTTTTTCTCTCAGAACTTCACGAAAACTTGTATTCCGGCTCAACCCAACGGGATACATGATGTTAGATCGAAACTAGCAAGATTCACGAGCATCGATTTTACAAGTCGTCCAAGAGTAGACGAGAGAAAGGTGTAAACTTTTTCTCTCAGAACTGCGCGAAAACTTGTATTCCGGCTCAAAACAACGGAATACATGGTTTTAGATCGAAACTAACAAGATTCACGAGCATCGATTTTACAAGTCGTCCAAGAGTAGACGAGAGAAAGGTGTAAACTTTTTCTCTCAGAACTTCACGAAAACTTGTATTCCGGCTCAAAACAACGGGATACATGGTTTTAGATCGAAACTAACAAGATTCACGAGCATCAATTTTACAAGTCGTCGAAGAGTTCAAGAGAATGGTGTAAAATTTTTCTCTCAGGACTGCGTTAAATCTTGTATTCCGGCTCAAAACAACCGGATACATCGTTTTAGATCGAAACTAGCAAAATTCACGAGCATCGATTTTACAAGTCGTCGAAGAGTAGACGAGAGAAAGGTGTAAACTTTTTCTCTCAGAACTGCGCGAAAATTTGTATTCCGGCTCAAAACAACGGGATACGTCGTCTCAGATAGAAACTAGCAATATTCACGAGCATCGATTTTACAAGTCGTCGAAGAGTAGAGGAGCGAAAGGTGTAAACTTTTTCTCTCAGAACTTCACGAAAACTTGTATTCCGGCTCAAAACAACGGGATACATGGTTTTAGATCGAAACTAGCAAGATTCACGAGCATCGATTTTACAAGTCGTCGAAGAGTAGAGGAGAGAAAAGTGTAAACTTTTTCTCTCAGAACTTCACGAAAACTTGTATTCCGGCTCAAAACAACGGGATACATGGTTTTAGATCGAAAGTAACAAGATTCACGAGCATCAATTTTACAAGTCGTCGAAGAGTAGAAGAGAATGGTGTAAACTTTTTCTCTCAGGACTGCGCTAAATCTTGTATTCCGGCTCAAAACAACCGGATACATCGTTTTAGATCGAAACTAGCAAAATTCACGAGCATCGATTTTACAAGTCGTCGAAGAGTAGACGAGAGAAAGGTGTAAACTTTTCTCTCAGAACTTCACGAAAACTTGTATTCCGGCTCAAAACAACGGGATACATGGTTTTAGATCGAAAGTAACAAGATTCACGAGCATCAATTTTACAAGTCGTCGAAGAGTAGAAGAGAATGGTGTAAAATTTTTCTCTCAGGACTGCGCTAAATCTTGTATTCCGGCTCAAAACAACCGGATACATCGTTTTAGATCGAAACTAGCAAAATTCACGAGCATCGATTTTACAAGTCGTCGAAGAGTAGACGAGAGAAAGGTGTAAACTTTTTCTCTCAGAACTGCGCGAAAACTTGTATTCCGGCTCAAAACAACGTGATACATCGTTTTAGATCGAAACTAGCAAAACTCACGAGCATCGATTTTACAAGTTGTCGAAGAGTAGACGAGAGAAAGGTGTAAACTTTTTCTCTCAGAACTGCGCGAAAACTTGTATTCCGGGTCAAAACAACGGAATACATGGTTTTAGATCGAAACTAACAAGATTCACGAGCATCGATTTTACAAGTCGTCCAAGAGTAGACGAGAGAAAGGTGTAAACTTTTTCTCTCAGAACTTCACGAAAACTTGTATTCCGGCTCAAAACAACGGGATACATCGTATTAGATCGAAACTAGCAAGATTCACGAGTATCGATTTTACAAATCCTCGAAGAGTAGACGAGAGAAAGGTGTAAACTTTTTCTCTCAGAACTTCACGAAAACTTGTATTCCGGCTCAAAACAACAGGATACATGGTTTTAGATCGAAACTAGCAAGATTCACGAGCATCGATTTTACAAGTCGTCGAAGAGTAGAGGAGAGAAAGGTGTAAACTTTTTCTCTCAGAACTTCACGAAAACTTGTATTCCGGCTCAACCCAACGGGATACATGATTTTAGATCGAAACTAGCAAGATTCACGAGCATCGATTTTACAAGTCGTCCAAGAGTAGACGAGAGAAAGGTGTAAACTTTTTCTCTCAAAACTGCGCGAAAACTTGTATTCCGGCTCAAAACAACGGAATACATGGTTTTAGATCGAAACTAACAAGATTCACGAGCATCGATTTTACAAGTCGTCCAAGAGTAGACGAGAGAAAGGTGTAAACTTTTTCTCTCAGAACTTCACGAAAACTTGTATTCCGGCTCAAAACAACGGGATACATGGTTTTAGATCGAAACTAGCAAGATTCACGAGCATCGATTTTACAAGTCGTCCAAGAGTAGACGAGAGAAAGGTGTAAACTTTTTCTCTCAGAACTTCACGAAAACTTGTATTCCGGCTCAAAACAACGGGATACATCGTTTCAGATAGAAACTAGCAATATTCACGAGCATCGATTTTACAAGTCGTCGAAGAGTAGACGAGAGAAAGGTGTAAACTTTTTCTCTCAGAACTGCGTTAAATCTTGTATTCCGGCTCAAAACAACCGGATACATCGTTTTAGATCGAAACTAGCAAAATTCACGAGCATCGATTTTACAAGTCGTCGAAGAGTAGACGAGAGAAAGGTGTAAACTTTTTCTCTCAGAACTGCGCGAAAAATTGTATTCCGGCTCAAAACAACGGGATACATCGTCTCAGATAGAAACTAGCAATATTCACGAGCATCGATTTTACAAGTCGTCGAAGAGTAGAGGAGAGAAAGGTGTAAACTTTTTCTCTCAGAACTTCACGAAAACTTGTATTCCGGCTCAAAACAACTGGATACATGGTTTTAGATCGAAACTAGCAAGATTCACGAGCATCGATTTTACAAGTCGTCGAAGAGTAGAGGAGAGAAAGGTGTAAACTTTTTCTCTCAGAACTTCACGAAAACTTGTATTCCGGCTCAAAACAACGGGATACATGGTTTTAGATCGAAAGTAACAAGATTCACGAGCATCAATTTTACAAGTCGTCGAAGAGTAGAAGAGAATGGTGTAAAAGTTTTCTCTCAGGACTGCGCTAAATCTTGTATTCCGGCTGAAAACAACCGGATACATCGTTTTAGATCGAAACTAGCAAAATTCACGAGCATCGATTTTACAAGTCGTCGATGAGTAGACGAGAGAAAGGTGTAAACTTTTTCTCTCAGGACTGCGCTAAATCTTGTATTCCGGCTCAAAACAACCGGATACATCGTTTTAGATCGAAACTAGCAAAATTCACGAGCATCGATTTTACAAGTCGTCGAAGAGTAGACGAGAGAAAGGTGTAAACTTTTTCTCTCAGAACTGCGCGAAAACTTGTATTCCGGCTCAAAACAACGGGATACATCGTTTTAGATCGAAACTAGCAAAACTCACGAGCATCGATTTTACAAGTTGTCGAAGAGTAGACGAGAGAAAGGTGTAAACTTTTTCTCTCAGAACTGCGCGAAAACTTGTATTCCGGCTCAAAACAACGGGATACATCGTATTAGATCGAAACTAGCAAGATTCACGAGTATCGATTTTACAAATCCTCGAAGAGTAGACGAGAGAAAGGTGTAAACTTTTTCTCTCAGAACTGCGCGAAAACTTGTATTCCGGCTCAAAACAACGGGATACATCGTTTTAGATAGAAACTAGCAATATTCACGAGCATCGATTTTACAAGTCGTCGAAGAGTAGACGAGAGAAAGGTGTAAACTTTTTCTCTCAGAACTGCGCGAAAATTTGTATTCCGGCTCAAAACAACGGGATACATCGTTTCAGATAGAAACTAGCAATATTCACGAGCATCGATTTTACAAGTCGTCGAAGAGTAGAGGAGAGAAAGGTGTAAACTTTTTCTCTCAGAACTTCACGAAAACTTGTATTCCGGCTCAAAACAACGGGATACATGGTTTTAGATCGAAAAAAGCAAGATTCACGAGCATCGATTTTACAAGTCGTCGAAGAGTAGAGGAGAGAAAGGTGTAAACTTTTTCTCTCAGAACTTCACGAAAACTTGTATTCCGGCTCAAAACAACGGGATACATGGTTTTAGATCGAAACTAGCAAGATTCACGAGCATCGATTTTACAAGTCGTCGAAGAGTAGAGGAGAGAAAGGTGTAAACTTTTTCTCTCAGAACTTCACGAAAACTTGTATTGCGGCTCAACCCAACGGGATACATGGTTTTAGATCGAAACTAGCAAGATTCACGAGCATCGATTTTACAAGTCGTCCAAGAGTAGACGAGAGAAAGGTGTAAACTTTTTCTCTCAGAACTGCGCGAAAACTTGTATTCCGGCTCAAAACAACGGAATACATGGTTTTAGATCGAAACTAACAAGATTCACGAGCATCGATTTTACAAGTCGTCCAAGAGTGGACGAGAGAAAGGTGTAAACTTTTTCTCTCAGAACTTCACGAAAACTTGTATTCCGGCTCAAAACAACGGGATACATGGTTTTAGATCGAAACTAACAAGATTCACGAGCATCGATTTTACAAGTCGTCGAAGAGTAGAGGAGAGAAAGGTGTAAACTTTTCTCTCAGAACTTCACGAAAACTTGTATTCCGGCTCAAAACAACGGGAAACATGGTTTTAGATCGAAAGTAACAAGATTCACGAGCATCAATTTTACAAGTCGTCGAAGAGTAGAAGAGAATGGTGTAAAATTTTTCTCTCAGGACTGCGCTAAATCTTGTATTCCGGCTCAAAACAACCGGATACATCGTTTTAGATCGAAACTAGCAAGATTCACGAGCATCGATTTTACAAGTCGTCGAAGAGTAGAGGAGAGAAAGGTGTAAACTTTTTCTCTCATAACTTCACGAAAACTTGTATTCCGGCTCAACCCAACGGGATACATGATTTTAGATCGAAACTAGCAAGATTCACGAGCATCGATTTTACAAGTCGTCCAAGAGTAGACGAGAGAAAGGTGTAAACTTTTTCTCTCAAAACTGCGCGAAAACTTGTATTCCGGCTCAAAACAACGGAATACATGGTTTTAGATCGAAACTAACAAGATTCACGAGCATCGATTTTACAAGTCGTCCAAGAGTAGACGAGAGAAAGGTGTAAACTTTTTCTCTCAGAACTTCACGAAAACTTGTATTCCGGCTCAAAACAACGGGATACATGGTTTTAGATCGAAACTAACAAGATTTACGAGCATCGATTTTACAAGTCGTCGAAGAGTAGAGGAGAGAAAGGTGTAAACTTTTTCTCTCAGAACTTCACGAAAACTTGTATTCCGGCTCAAAACAACGGGATACATCGTTTTAGATCGAAACTAACAAGATTCACGAGCATCAATTTTACAAGTCGTCGAAGAGTTGAAGAGAATGGTGTAAAATTTTTCTCTCAGGACTGCGTTAAATCTTGTATTCCGGCTCAAAACAACCGGATACATCGTTTTAGATCGAAACTAGCAAAATTCACGAGCATCGATTTTACAAGTCGTCGAAGAGTAGACGAGAGAAAGGTGTAAACTTTTTCTCTCAGAACTGCGCGAAAAATTGTATTCCGGCTCAAAACAACGGGATACATCGTCTCAGATAGAAACTAGCAATATTCACGAGCATCGATTTTACAAGTCGTCGAAGAGTAGAGGAGAGAAAGGTGTAAACTTTTTCTCTCAGAACTTCACGAAAACTTGTATTCCGGCTCAAAACAACTGGATACATGGTTTTAGATCGAAACTAGCAAGATTCACGAGCATCGATTTTACAAGTCGTCGAAGAGTAGAGGAGAGAAAGGTGTAAACTTTTTCTCTCAGAACTTCACGAAAACTTGTATTCCGGCTCAAAACAACGGGATACATGGTTTTAGATCGAAAGTAACAAGATTCACGAGCATCAATTTTACAAGTCGTCGAAGAGTAGAAGAGAATGGTGTAAAAGTTTTCTCTCAGGACTGCGCTAAATCTTGTATTCCGGCTGAAAACAACCGGATACATCGTTTTAGATCGAAACTAGCAAAATTCACGAGCATCGATTTTACAAGTCGTCGATGAGTAGACGAGAGAAAGGTGTAAACTTTTTCTCTCAGGACTGCGCTAAATCTTGTATTCCGGCTCAAAACAACCGGATACATCGTTTTAGATCGAAACTAGCAAAATTCACGAGCATCGATTTTACAAGTCGTCGAAGAGTAGACGAGAGAAAGGTGTAAACTTTTTCTCTCAGAACTGCGCGAAAACTTGTATTCCGGCTCAAAACAACGGGATACATCGTTTTAGATCGAAACTAGCAAAACTCACGAGCATCGATTTTACAAGTTGTCGAAGAGTAGACGAGAGAAAGGTGTAAACTTTTTCTCTCAGAACTGCGCGAAAACTTGTATTCCGGCTCAAAACAACGGGATACATCGTATTAGATCGAAACTAGCAAGATTCACGAGTATCGATTTTACAAATCCTCGAAGAGTAGACGAGAGAAAGGTGTAAACTTTTTCTCTCAGAACTGCGCGAAAACTTGTATTCCGGCTCAAAACAACGGGATACATCGTTTTAGATAGAAACTAGCAATATTCACGAGCATCGATTTTACAAGTCGTCGAACAGTAGACGAGAGAAAGGTGTAAACTTTTTCTCTCAGAACTGCGCGAAAATTTGTATTCCGGCTCAAAACAACGGGATACATCGTTTCAGATAGAAACTAGCAATATTCACGAGCATCGATTTTACAAGTCGTCGAAGAGTAGAGGAGAGAAAGGTGTAAACTTTTTCTCTCAGAACTTCACGAAAACTTGTATTCCGGCTCAAAACAACGGGATACATGGTTTTAGATCGAAAAAAGCAAGATTCACGAGCATCGATTTTACAAGTCGTCGAAGAGTAGAGGAGAGAAAGGTGTAAACTTTTTCTCTCAGAACTTCACGAAAACTTGTATTCCGGCTCAAAACAACGGGATACATGGTTTTAGATCGAAACTAGCAAGATTCACGAGCATCGATTTTACAAGTCGTCGAAGAGTAGAGGAGAGAAAGGTGTAAACTTTTTCTCTCAGAACTTCACGAAAACTTGTATTGCGGCTCAACCCAACGGGATACATGGTTTTAGATCGAAACTAGCAAGATTCACGAGCATCGATTTTACAAGTCGTCCAAGAGTAGACGAGAGAAAGGTGTAAACTTTTTCTCTCAGAACTGCGCGAAAACTTGTATTCCGGCTCAAAACAACGGAATACATGGTTTTAGATCGAAACTAACAAGATTCACGAGCATCGATTTTACAAGTCGTCCAAGAGTGGACGAGAGAAAGGTGTAAACTTTTTCTCTCAGAACTTCACGAAAACTTGTATTCCGGCTCAAAACAACGGGATACATGGTTTTAGATCGAAACTAACTAGATTCACGAGCATCGATTTTACAAGTCGTCGAAGAGTAGAGGAGAGAAAGGTGTAAACTTTTCTCTCAGAACTTCACGAAAACTTGTATTCCGGCTCAAAACAACGGGAAACATGGTTTTAGATCGAAAGTAACAAGATTCACGAGCATCAATTTTACAAGTCGTCGAAGAGTAGAAGAGAATGGTGTAAAATTTTTCTCTCAGGACTGCGCTAAATCTTGTATTCCGGCTCAAAACAACCGGATACATCGTTTTAGATCGAAACTAGCAAAATTCACGAGCATCGATTTTACAAGTCGTCGAAGAGTAGACGAGAGAAAGGTGTAAACTTTTTCTCTCAGAACTGCGCGAAAACTTGTATTCCGGCTCAAAACAACGTGATACATCGTTTTAGATCGAAACAAGCAAAACTCACGAGCATCGATTTTACAAGTTGTCGAAGAGTAGACGAGAGAAAGGTGTAAACTTTTTCTCTCAGAACTGCGCGAAAACTTGTATTCCGGGTCAAAACAACGGAATACATGGTTTTAGATCGAAACTAACAAGATTCACGAGCATCGATTTTACAAGTCGTCCAAGAGTAGACGAGAGAAAGGTGTAAACTTTTTCTCTCAGAACTTCACGAAAACTTGTATTCCGGCTCAAAACAACGGGATACATCGTATTAGATCGAAACTAGCAAGATTCACGAGTATCGATTTTACAAATCCTCGAAGAGTAGAGGAGAGAAAGGTGTAAACTTTTTCTCTCAGAACTGCGCGAAAATTTGTATTCCGGCTCATAACAACGGGATACATCGTTTCAGATAGAAACTAGCAATATTCACGAGCATCGATTTTACAAGTCGTCGAAGAGTAGAGGAGAGAAAGGTGTAAACTTTTTCTCTCAGAACTTCACGAAAACTTGTATTCCGGCTCAAAACAACGGGATACATGGTTTTAGATCGAAAAAAGCAAGATTCGCGAGCATCGATTTTACAAGTCGTCGAAGAGTAGAGGAGAGAAAGGTGTAAACTTTTTCTCTCAGAACTTCACGAAAACTTGTATTCCGGCTCAAAACAACGGGATACATGGTTTTAGATCGAAACTAGCAAGATTCACGAGCATCGATTTTACAAGTCGTCGAAGAGTAGAGGAGAGAAAGGTGTAAACTTTTTCTCTCAGAACTTCACGAAAACTTGTATTCCGGCTCAACCCAACGGGATACATGATTTTAGATCGAAACTAGCAAGATTCACGAGCATCGATTTTACAAGTCGTCCAAGAGTAGACGAGAGAAAGGTGTAAACTTTTTCTCTCAGAACTGCGCGAAAACTTGTATTCCGGCTCAAAACAACGGAATACATGGTTTTAGATCGAAACTAACAAGATTCACGAGCATCGATTTTTCAAGTCGTCCAAGAGTAGACGAGAGAAAGGTGCAAACTTTTTCTCTCAGAACTTCACGAAAACTTGTATTCCGGCTCAAAACAACGGGATACATGGTTTTAGATCGAAACTAACAAGATATACGAGCATCGATTTTACAAGTCGTCGAAGAGTAGAGGAGAGAAAGGTGTAAACTTTTTCTCTCAGAACTTCACGAAAACTTGTATTCCGGCTCAAAACAACGGGATACATCGTATTAGATCGAAACTAGCAATATTCACGAGCATCGATTTTACAAGTCGTCGAAGAGTAGACGAGAGAAAGGTGTAAACTTTTTCTCTCAGAACTGCGCGAAAATTTGTATTCCGGCTCAAAACAACGGGATACATCGTTTCAGATAGAAACTAGCAATATTCACGAGCATCGATTTTACAAGTCGTCGAAGAGTAGAGGAGAGAAAGGTGTAAACTTTTTCTCTCAGAACTTCACGAAAACTTGTATTCCGGCTCAAAACAACGGGATACATGGTTTTAGATCTAAAAAAGCAAGATTCACAAGCATCGATTTTACAAGTCGTCGAAGAGTAGAGGAGAGAAAGGTGTAAACTTTTTCTCTCAGAACTTCACGAAAACTTGTATTCCGGCTCAAAACAACGGGATACATGGTTTTAGATCGAAACTAGCAAGATTCACGAGCATCGATTTTACAAGACGTCGAAGAGTAGAGGAGAGAAAGGTGTAAACTTTTTCTCTCAGAACTTCACGAAAACTTGTATTGCGGCTCAACCCAACGGGATACATGGTTTTAGATCGAAACTAGCAAGATTCACGAGCATCGATTTTACAAGTCGTCCAAGAGTAGACGAGAGAAAGGTGTAAAATTTTTCTCTCAGGACTGCGCTAAATCTTGTATTCCGGCTCAAAACAACCGGATACATCGTTTTAGATCGAAACTAGCAAAATTCACGAGCATCGATTTTACAAGTCGTCGAAGAGTAGACGAGAGAAAGGTGTAAACTTTTTCTCTCAGAACTGCGCGAAAACTTGTATTCCGGCTCAAAACAACGTGATACATCGTTTTAGATCGAAACTAGCAAAACTCACGAGCATCGATTTTACAAGTTGTCGAAGAGTAGACGAGAGAAAGGTGTAAACTTTTTCTCTCAGAACTGCGCGAAAACTTGTATTCCGGGTCAAAACAACGGAATACATGGTTTTAGATCGAAACTAACAAGATTCACGAGCATCGATTTTACAAGTCGTCCAAGAGTAGACGAGAGAAAGGTGTAAACTTTTTCTCTCAGAACTTCACGAAAACTTGTATTCCGGCTCAAAACAACGGGATACATCGTATTAGATCGAAACTAGCAAGATTCACGAGTATCGATTTTACAAATCCTCGAAGAGTAGACGAGAGAAAGGTGTAAACTTTTTCTCTCAGAACTGCGCGAAAACTTGTATTCCGGCTCAAAACAACGGGATACATCGTTTTAGATAGAAACTAGCAATATTCACGAGCATCGATTTTACAAGTCGTCGAAGAGTAGAGGAGAGAAAGGTGTAAACTTTTTCTCTCAGAACTTCACGAAAACTTGTATTCCGGCTCAACCCAACGGGATACATGATTTTAGATCGAAACTAGCAAGATTCACGAGCATCGATTTTACAAGTCGTCCAAGAGTAGACGAGAGAAAGGTGTAAACTTTTTCTCTCAGAACTGCGCGAAAACTTGTATTCCGGCTCAAAACAACGGAATACATGGTTTTAGATCGAAACTAACAAGATTCACGAGCATCGATTTTTCAAGTCGTCCAAGAGTAGACGAGAGAAAGGTGTAAACTTTTTCTCTCAGAACTTCACGAAAACTTGTATTCCGGCTCAAAACAAAGGGATACATGGTTTTAGATCGAAACTAACAAGATATACGAGCATCGATTTTACAAGTCGTCGAAGAGTAGAGGAGAGAAAGGTGTAAACTTTTTCTCTCAGAACTTCACGAAAACTTGTATTCCGGCTCAAAACAACGGGATACATCGTATTAGATCGAAACTAGCAATATTCACGAGCATCGATTTTACAAGTCGTCGAAGAGTAGACGAGAGAAAGGTGTAAACTTTTTCTCTCAGAACTGCGCGAAAATTTGTATTCCGGCTCAAAACAACGGGATACATCGTTTCAGATAGAAACTAGCAATATTCACGAGCATCGATTTTACAAGTCGTCGAAGAGTAGAGGAGAGAAAGGTGTAAACTTTTTCTCTCAGAACTTCACGAAAACTTGTATTCCGGCTCAAAACAACGGGATACATGGTTTTAGATCTAAAAAAGCAAGATTCACAAGCATCGATTTTACAAGTCGTCGAAGAGTAGAGGAGAGAAAGGTGTAAACTTTTTCTCTCAGAACTTCACGAAAACTTGTATTCCGGCTCAAAACAACGGGATACATGGTTTTAGATCGAAACTAGCAAGATTCACGAGCATCGATTTTACAAGTCGTCGAAGAGTAGAGGAGAGAAAGGTGTAAACTTTTTCTCTCAGAACTTCACGAAAACTTGTATTGCGGCTCAACCCAACGGGATACATGGTTTTAGATCGAAACTAGCAAGATTCACGAGCATCGATTTTACAAGTCGTCCAAGAGTAGACGAGAGAAAGGTGTAAAATTTTTCTCTCAGGACTGCGCTAAATCTTGTATTCCGGCTCAAAACAACCGGATACATCGTTTTAGATCGAAACTAGCAAAATTCACGAGCATCGATTTTACAAGTCGTCGA